>NW_016159471.1:41683-59077 GCF_001687245.7 Rhagoletis zephyria | reverse complement strand
AGTCATCCAAGAATTTCTTCTGTGAGCGCTTGGAGCGCACATACGAGCGCTGGCCCCGTCATGATATCAAAATCGTGCTTGGCGACTTCAATGCCAGGGTGGGCAAAGAAGGGATCTTTGGAACCACCGTCGGAAAATTCAGCCTCCACGACGAAACGTCTGACAACGGATTGAGGCTGATCGACTTCGCCGGGGCCCGAAACATGGTAGTATGCAGTACTAGGTTCAAGCATAAAAAGATCCATCAAGCTACCTGGCTGTCTCCGGATCGAAAAACGAGAAACCAAATCGGATCAGGTTGTGATAGATGGAAGGCACGCTTCCAGATTTTAGACGTACGCACAGTCCGAGGCCCAAACATCGACTCGGACCACTATCTTGTTGCAGCCAAGATACGCACCCGCCTCTGTGCAGCAAAAAATGTGCGCCCAAATATGCAAGGAAAGCTTAACGTCGAAAAGCTGCAATCACAACAGACAGCCAGCGCTTTCGCTACTCGACTCTCAAGCATGCTCTCAGAGAGCACTCTTCAACAAACCGACATATGCGAGCAGTGGANGAAATGTGCGCCCAAATATGCAAGGAGAGTTTAACGTCGAAAAGCTGCAATCACAGCAGACAGCCAGCGCTTTCGCTACTCGACTCTCACACCTGCTCTCAGAGAGCACTCTTCAACAAACCGACATATGCGAGCAGTGGAACCACATTTCCCGCTCATTAAGTACCGCCGCCGAAGAAGTAGTCGGATTTCAGCGAGCTCGAAAGAACCACTGGTACGATGAGGAGTGTCAGGAAGCTGCAGAGAAAAAAGATGCCGCCTACAGGGCCACGCTGCGATCGGGCGCAACGCGCGCTATGTGGGACCGCTATAGGGATCTGAAGAGGGAAGCGAGACGTATTTGCCGCAATAAGAAGGGAGAGGCCGAAACACGTGAGTGCGAAGAGCTTGAAATGCTGGCCGACAGGAAGAAAGACCGAAAATTTTACCAGAGAGTTAGGCGACTTACGGAAGGTTTAAAGACCGGGGCGTACTCCTGTAAGAACAATAATGGCGACCTAGTAACTGATGTCCAGAGCGTACTTAAATTATGGAGGGAACACTTTTCCGCCCTACTAAATGGTAGCAGCACGGAAAGTTGTGGAGAAGAAGAACCGAGCCCGCAGTCGATGATGACGGAGTCGACGTTCCACCGCCTGACTATGACGAGGTACGTATAGGAATAACGCGGCTGAAAAACCACAAAGCTGCTGGAGCTGACAGCATGGCAGCTGAGCTATTCAAGTACGGCGGCGAGTAGTTGATAAGGTGCATGCATGAACTCTTGTGCAGAATATGGTCAGATGAACGCATGCCCGACGACTGGAATTTAAGTGTGCTCTGCCCAATCCACAAGAAAGGTGACCCCGCCATTCGCGCCAACTACCGCGGGATCAGCCTTCTAAGCATAGGTTACAAGGTCTTATCGAGCGTATTGTGTGAAAGACTGAAGCCCACCGTCAATGAACTGATTGGGCCTTATCAGTGTGGCTTTAGACCTGGCAAATCCACCATAGACCAGGTATTCACAATACGCCAAATCTTGGAAAAGACCCGCGAGAAAAGGATCGACACTCACCACCTATTTGTCGACTTTAAAGCCGCTTTTGACAGCACTAAAAGGAGTTGCCTATACGCCGCTATGTCTGAATTTGGCATCCCCTCAAAACTCATACGGCTGTGTAAAATGACGTTGAGCAATACCACCAGCTCCGTCAGAATTGGAAAAGACCTCTCCGAGCCGTTCGCCACAAAACGGGGTTTCAGACAGGGCGACTCCCTTTCATGTTACTTCTTTAATCTGATTTTGGAGAAGATAATAAGAGCTACAGAACTGAACTGCTTAGGAACAATTTACTACAAGAGCGTGCAATTGCTGGCTTAAGCCGATGACATCGACATCATCGGTAACAAAAACCGCGAAGTCTGTTCTGCCATTTCCAAGTTGGATAGGGAAGAACAGCGAATGCGTCTGGTGGTAAACCAGGACAAGACGAAGTATCTCCTGTCATCAAACAAACAGTCAGCACATTCGCGCCTTGGCACCCACGTCACTGTTGACAGTTACAATTTCGAGAAAGTAGAGAATTTCGTTTACTTGGGAACCAGCATTAACACCGATAATAATGTCAGCATTGAAATCCAACGTAGAATCACTCTTGCCAACAAGTGCTACTTTGGACTGAGTAGGCAATTCAGGAGTAAAGTCCTCTCTCGACGTACGAAAACCACGCTCTATAAGTCACTCATCATGCCCGTGCTGGTATATGGCGCAGAAGCATGGACAATGACAACATCCGATGAGGCGGCTCTTGGAGTGTTTTAGAGAATGACTTTGCGGAAGATTTACGGGCCTTTACGCGTTGGCGACGGCGAGTACCGCAGACGATGGAACGATCAGGTGGAGAAGGACTTGGCTTCACTTGGCGTTTCCAATTGGCGTCAGTTTCACACAGGAGAAACAACTGGCGTGCTTTGCTGAACTCGGCCAAAATCGCTTACGCGGTTACAGCGCCAAAGAAGAAGAAGAAGAAGAAGTCTGGATTTCGTAAGAAGCACTCATGTGAAACTACCCTGAATCTGGTAATTGGTCACTGGAAAGAAGAACTGAGCAAAACCAAATACATAATTGCTGTTGCATAATTGCATAATTGTTGTAGATCAAGACCTACTATTGAGAAAGTTGTCAAATATAGGAATAAAGGGTATCGAACTGAATTGGTTTTAAAGTTTTATAAAGAATGGTATGCAAATGACAGCGATTGGATCGTCGGTATCAGACGAAAGAAAAGTAATGATTGGGCTACCACAAGATTCAGTGTTAGCACTTATAATAATTAATATTTATATTAATGATATTTTACACAGCATTAAGTAAAGCGATATTAATCTCTGTGCCGATGATACATTAATAATGATAAGTGGGGAAGATATAAAAGATATTGCTTCAAAGCTTCACAACGATTTGGATGAAATATATACATATTCGGCTATGCTTTAATAAACTTAAATTAAACATCAACAAAACTAAACTCATGGTTATATCTAGAAAAGGCCTACATAATAATGGCCTAGGCTAGAGATGGGCAAACTCAGCACATTTGCACTGTGCTGGCAGCGTGCACTTCTGCGGGCTAGGGCCGTTGTCAAGGCCCGGGGGAAAGGGAGAAAATTTGAGCGAGTTGCATCTGTGTGTGTAACCGGAATACGAGGGCAAGTATGCGTGAGGACTTACGAGGGATGTCAACTCTAACAAAACCGATTCCCACAACTGTTTTGGAAATTACCCTTTTTAATGGTATTCTCAGAACGAATTTCTTTCACAAAATGAGGTAACTTAATTTTCTTTTTTAATTAAAACAAGCAATAAATATACCTACGATGCAATATTTGAATTAATATTGCAGAAAAGTAGCACTCTGTATATTCTAAAAAAAATATAAAATAAGAATGTTACAGCTAATACAAAGGAATTAGCTTATTATAAATACTCATTACACAGAGTGACATGGACTCTTCTATGAATAAAACTATCGACAAAATTTATTCAACTGAAAGCGTATATGCTTAACTATTTCATTGGTATTAAAAGCAATTTCTTTATTGCATAAAAATTAAGTAGTCTTAAATTCCCTGAAGAAAGCGGCTCATTTCCTTATTCCCAACATAGAGACGAATTCCCCGAAAAACCGAAAATACCTCTCAAGTTGATGCCGCGTGTGGGTACTCTACCACAACCCAGCGTAAGCTGAAAGTGAGAGTGTAAGTTAAACTAACCGATGTTAACGATGAGTTGATCAATTTCAATTTTATATTGATATTGTTGGTTGTACCAGGCTATTCTGATCAAAGTGATTTATGTGCAACAAAAGGCTTTCTTCACTTTGCTGCCCGACGTTTCGCCAACCTCCTTGGCATCTTCTGGGGCGTTTTCTTTATCAAATATCAATAAGAAACAAACATAAGGACATTATTATTATAATTTGTTGATATGTACACAAAATATTTGTACACACAAAAATAAGGAACAAATTTCGTATTGAGTCTGTGACAATTAGCAATTTTTAACATGATACTGGACTTTTAAAAACACTTTTGAGAAAACATTGAAAAACTTACATTTAAAAAATAAACTATTGTACACTTAATATTTAAAATTACAAAATTTAAGCAGCGTTCATACCATCACCCTGTGGTACATTGTCAAACTAATACTAAAATGGCTATAAACATAATGAGTATGTAGCCGCGATGTCGTCAGTGTCTTCTTTTTTGTTTATTGTTACATTTATTTTTTGTAAAATTCTTAAACTCCAGTGTGTATCTTGTTTTTTCTCTTTTTTCCTGCTGTTTTTATTCTCCCTAATGTCGGCTTCGTCTTCAGCTATGCGAACTCCCAGTGGTCGTTTCGTTGTGCTGGTTGTCCATTTCCCTTAGTTTCTGTTTTAGTAAACTTTGTATTATGTGGTGCGTGTAGTTGTTATTAGTGAGAATTCTGTTTATGCTATTAATGTTTGAGTCTCTAAATTGTGGGCTTATTGTTAGTATTTTATGGATAAAGTTTTTTGCTGTGTTCACTTTATATATATATTTTTTTTGGCAAGGGTTGCGACGGCAAGAAATTAATTATGCGGCCGGAGGATGTGGGTTTCGAATACCAGTCAATCACTTTTCCTGTGAATCATGACGCCTAGGAATGGGATGCGGGAATTTGTTTCTGGTTCTATAGTAAATTGTAGTTTAGGACGGTATTCGTTAAGTGTTTTTAAAATTATATCCATGTCGTTTCGTCTTACAATAGCAAAAATGCCATCCACTTATTTAACCATAAATTTAATGATTGTCCATAGCTATTTCTACAATCGTTGGCAAGAGGGGATTTCCCATCGGCATCCCAAAAGTCGGCGGCTGTGGTGTGGTGGTAAGCAGTGCGCGCTTCCACTCCACAATGCCTGGGTTCAAACCCTGCTCAAAGCAACATCGCAAAAATATAGAAAAAAGGTTTTTTCTTAACAGCGGTCGTCCCTCGGCAGGCAATGGCAAACCTCCGAGTGTATTTCTGCCATGAAAACCAGTTTCTCATAAAAATACAATCGCCGTTCGGAGTCGGCGTAAAACTGTAGGTCCCTCCGCTCTGGGTGACAACATCAAGGCGCACGCCACAAGTCGGAGGAGAAGCTCGGCCAAACACTAACATATGTGTACGCGCCAATCTATTATTATTATTATTATTATTATTATTATTATTATTATCCCAAAAGTCTTCCGCTTCCGGTTTGTGTGACAACATCAAGGCGCACGCCACAAGTCGGAGGAGAAGCTCGGCCAAACACTAACATATGTGTACGCGCCATTCTATTATTATTATTATTATTATTATTATCCCAAAAGTCTTCCGCTTCCGGTTTGTGTGACAACATCAAGGCGCACGCCACAAATCGGAGGAGAAGCTCGGCCAAACACTAACATATGTGTAAGCGCCAATCTATTATTATTATTATTATCCCAAAAGTCTGGACATAGAAGTTTCCGATGTATGTGAAATAATTATTCTCTTTCAGACAGAAATTCAAAATGTTGTGGAGCTTATTTTTTAGCATTTTCGTGTTTGGTTGAATCTCATCCCACTTTTTCAGGATGATTTCAATAGCTAAATGTGTCGGAATGTTGGTGAAGAGGGATATCACGTCGAAGGACACCTATAAATCTTTCTCTTCTATCTGAATATTCACGAGTTTTTCTTTCAGTTGGAATGCATTTTTTATATTGTATTTTTCCTTGACAAGGTTATGAAGAATATTACCTGCATACTTAGACAAATTGTAACACGGGACATTCACTGACGAAGAAATTGGCCGTAAAGGCAAGTCCGATTTGTGTATTTTTAAAAACCCATAAAGTCTAGGCGCAGTCGCAGCGGTGCATGTCAATTGTCGTTTCTCTTTGAGTGAAATAATCTTGTTTTTGTACAAGTCGTCAACTAAGGCATTGTTTTACCTCTGAAGTGTGGTCGTTGGGTCATGTTAAGTTTATTAAAAAAATTTATTTTTTACGGCAGCAAGCCGTGTTGATTATTCAAACCGAAATTTGGACTGATTACAATTTTTGTTTTCACTTAAGTCTATACCTCAAGAATCTGCATTGTCACGTTGATTTAACAGGTGCGATCCTTTGACCATGGTTGAGGGTGTCGGGTGCCGAGATTTGTAGTCAGCAATTTCGCGGATGCGCGTGCAAGAATTGGAATGCAGGTGCACTGCATTAGCGTTAGAAATAAGTTTTGAATGTTAGCTACTTTAACTCCTCCCTCCTTAAAAACGCTTGTCCTCGAGCGTCTGAAAAACTTGGAAGGTCCTTGTTTCAGGTGTAGGGACCTGGATGGTGGCTTCTTGAAGCTGGCTATCATCAGCACCGGATTCTCCTCGTCTCTCAACTTCGCTTGCTGATTTAGTTTTTTTTTTATAAAAACGATTCTTGGTGCTGGCTAAGAGGATAATTACTATAACAATAGTAGCCCCTGCGGAAATGCAATTTACTGATCTTTCTATTTGCAGTGACTGGATTCCTACGGTGCTATTTATATGTAGCTCACTAAGTGCCTCTAGTGAAAGGAGCTTTGTTATGCTTTCTTCTATTGGCGTTGGCTGCGCAACTGCGGGCATCACTTTTACTGCAGGTAATTCAAAATTTTTGCATGCTCGCTCATTGATAGCAATGGATGCGTTTTTGAAATTTATTATGTAAGTGCCGTTCACGGTTCGCACGGTGCCGTCTACTAAAATGTTGCCGTGATAATCGTTGAGGAAAACGATCCCGGGCACGATGAGCTCATCTCTTGGGATATGGTGACAGTTTATCATGTGGCATGAAGAACTGAGGCTTTTCATTAGGTTAGGTATACCAAAATCATTTCTTAAGTCTAACAAGTAATCCTGATTACAAACACTAATTTTATTGTATTTTTTACATTGATTTTTAGTTCCTAATATTTCATATTTGTCTCTAAGTACATTGTTAAATTTCAAGTTTATCATGACATTATTCTTTATCACTGATTTTATTATATAATTGTTATAAACTTCCCTTGTTGTTAAGGGTATCTTCAGGATGTATAAAATTGTTGTAGAATTACTTAGTACACTAATTTCTGCTAATTCTAGAGCCCCTTCTATAGTATTGAAGGGCATATTTTCTTTATTAAATTCTTTAACAGTTATTTTAATTTCTTTCCTGTTTAGAATAACAGTATTTACAATTCCCAACCTAGCCCATTGTATGGTGTATTTTATATTAATAATTTCTTCCTTTATTAATCTTAGCCTGTTTTGCAAATTTAATGCTATTTCATTCGCGATCATATTGTCATTTCTTGATTTCATTGATAGGAGTATGTCATGAGTTACTTCCGTTAATTTATTAACTTGTTGCTTCAAAGCATTTATAAAAACTTAATTATTACTGTTGGTTATGAGTTTATCTAAATTATTATTGATCATGTTCAAGTCGTCGTGATCGTGATTACCAACATTCCGATAGTTTGTTGAGCCTCGTGTTTTAGGGTGGGATATATAGGATTTCCTGTTAGTAAGCTTCTCTCTATTATACCAGTTATGTTTTCCACGTGGATGAAATTGAGCGTGCCGTCCGTCATTTTGGATTAGCCGTTATCTATGGTTATCAGCAGTGTTGCCAGAACTTTCTGGGCCAACAGGCTAGATTGGAAAAAAAAATCGGCTAAAAACGGCTTAACTGTTTCAACTAAATTTCACATGTTTTATTTAAATAAATTATAAGTAGACAGACTAGTTCTTGGGGAGAAGTTGCAAATTCAAGCTGGAAAAAATTTTGGCGCCAAGAATTTGCAATTAGAAAAAACATATGAATGTGGCACATGGTTGCATTTTTTGTCGACAATAATTTGAATAAACAGGCTCGTCATATTTAAAAATTCACAAACTTGAGCGATTTATACTAAAAAATTTAAGTAAAGACTTGTTTACTTAATTAGTTTAGTTAATTCCAATGATTTGAAACGTGCTCGTAACGCAATCTCAACCAGAGCCGATATAGGAAACGCGACGTTAGTACGGCAAAGAAATTGAAAGGTATGTTGAAGAAAGTCGGACTAGCAAGAAATATACATGTAGATCCTGTTTTTTGTCCCCCTGAAAGAACTTTAAAATTCAATACAAATTCCTTATGTTTTAAATGCAACCGTGGACACTAGCTGGCAGAGAAACTTGCAAGTTCCTGCAAATTTGCGTTCGTGCAGAAATTTGCAAATTTCTCTACTTGAGAGGGAATTTGGGAGCATTTTTTCTTACTAACTGATATTTTGAGTGATAATTTTCGCTGGATTTTCGACGAACAAACCTATTAACTTCCTTGAGAGTTTTGCTTTACATAGAAATTTGTGCTCTTTTACTTTCATTTTTATGCATTTCAGTGCTGGTTCTTTTAATTCAAGTTGGCCTTCGGTTTTTGGAATTTAAATAAGTTCTCAGGAAAAAAAAGTTAGTTTAAATAAGCCCATATGTGTACATAGTGCTTGAAAATATCAATTTTTCCTTTGCCTTAAAACTTTAAGCGTGGGCAACAATGATGTTTTGTAATTAAGGCAGAATTGAATATACACTATCTGGGAAGACAATACCTGTAACATTTATTCTTGGCAGTATATCCAAACACAAACGCCTGTTAAGCAAACAGTGAAACAATTTGCTATTTTCTAAGTTTGCGAATAAAACTTCACACTTAAATTTAAGTCATTGATAACAAACATTTTATGAAGAAAGTCCCCGTTACGGCCTTCTTTAAAAAAAAAAATATTTGTTTAAAATAAAAATAATCGAAATCGGCCAAATTTTATATAACTCTGCCTCCACGATAACGCTAGTAGCCATTTCTAACAGATTTTGGGTCGCTTAGTCAAAAATGGAAACATATATATTTGAATTTTAAGAAAACAAAAAAAATAGCAAAATCGGCTAAAAACGGCTAGTTTTTGTTATAAAACGGCTAATAAATCGGCTTCCGGCTAAACCGAAATTTCTCCAGCTGTTTGCTATTGCAACCGGCTAAATCTTGCCGGAAAACGACTACAATGGCAACACTGGTTATCAGGTGGGTTTGAGGAATAATCGTGGATTTGGATATCTGCATAAACCATGCAGCCGATGAGACTGAAAAAATGTATTTCTTCTTTAGTGACTATGAACACTCAACTATTCAGAAATATTTTTCCTGCAAATATCTTTAAAATCGTACGCCTATGGCATATTGATCGATTTTGCCTAATCCTAAACTCCTCTGTCTTATATGTTTTAATTACCTAATCTATTTTAATTTCTACCTTTCTTACTTGTTTGTTTTCCTTAACTATACTAAGAAATTTGTTTATTTATATTTTTTATTATTTTTTCTTCTTGTTGTTGAGCCATGATATGACTTTTGTTGACAACCACTAGCCATGAAATGTATCGGATATCGATTACATCCTTTCATCTTGATTCGCCATTAAATAATAATCACGCCATTTGTAATTTGGTTTGCAGGAGAAACCCGATGTGTAAGAATAACCTATACTAATTTTACTAATTTCATTTACTGATCTAAAACTATCATTATCTTTCTTTATATTTAAATAAAGTTTAAAAGCGATTGTCACAGAGCAGCTTGAGTTTGATTTAATACGCTATAAAAACGGAAGCAAGGACCAAGTTAATATTCCCTTTAAACATCGTTGTGACTGTTACTACATACCAGCTTTACTGAGGCTTCGCACTCGAAAGTAAGCGTGCTGTAATGTCAACTAGAAGTCGTACACGGCAGGGTCGTAGTGAAAAGCTAGGGAAATGCGCCTTATGTGAGGGCCCAGAAACCGACCAAATGGTACAATGCGATGAATGTGACGAGTGGACACATTACGATTGTGCAAACGTGACCGATGATGTGGTGAACCACGCATGGAACTGTGAAAAGTGTGCAAACAAGCTAACATCAACAGCAGCGGCAGAGGACGTGCAAATGGCGGCGCCAAAAGCAGCGGCGCTACGGGCGCCGGCAGCAACGGCAACAGCACAGCAGACGATTTCATCGGTAACAGCGAAAGGGGTATCTTCGCGCGATCAACTTATGGCGGGAAAGTTTCTGGCGTGTGAAAAGACAGGTATAAAGGGTAGTTCGCAGAACATGGTGGACGAAGAAGTATTAGGCAATAATGTGCAAACACGTAACACGAATGAACAAATGTGCGATGAACTACAAAGCAAATGTGGGTCGACGAAATCCAAGCGTAACTCACGGCTAGATTTGATGCGTTTAGAAGAAAAGAAAGGGGCAGAATTGGCATACGTAGAACAAAAATATGCAATTATGAAAGAATATCAGGGCGAATCTGACGAGGAAGGAGATCTCTGCTCAGTTCAGGAGCAACGCACTATTCAGTGGGCTAATAGCCAACGTCTTAGGGAAACTGACGGGGCAAATTACAATATTCGCAAACGTGATGGTATGCATAATGAACATGGGGTTTTCGGGTCTCAACCAACTGAAGCTGCAATGCATACATTACCGGCTTTACAAATAAGTTCACGGCAGGTTGTTTCGCGGGATCTTCCACCGTTTAGTGGCAAGCCAGATGAATGGCCAATATTCATAAGTAGTTTCGAAAATTCCACGCGTTTATGTCGGTTTAGTAACGACGAAAATTAATTACGTCTTCAGCGCGCCTTAAAAGGTAAAGCTTATGAGTACGTAAGTAGCAAATTAATGTTCCCAGTGTTGTACCTTGAAATAATTTAAACGCTCAAGATGGTGTTTGGTAGGCCAGAGCATATTTTCAATAACCTTCTGGCAAAGATACGTGCATCACCGGCAGTGAATGTAAACAGGCTTGACTCTTTAGTCAATTTGGCTTTGGAAGTAAAAAACCTGGTGGCAACCATTGAGGCATCAGGTTTGGCAGCACATTTAAACAACCGTCTGTTAATACAGGAGTTGATAGATAAATTGCCATCACAAATTCGGCTACAGTGGGCCATGTGTTCAAGAAACGAACCTCTGTGTACGTTGAAACAGTTTAGCAATTGGCTATTGCAGCCAGAAGTGTTATCTCATTTACAACAGCAAGTTCGGACGCGAAGCGTTAGTGTACATAGAGAAGTAACAGAGCATAAACGAATCGTATGGTGCTATTTTTGTAGTGAAGATCATTACATTTCTAAATGCAAGCGCTTTTGTTATCTCAATGCCAGCGAGAGGTTGGAAGAAACGGATGCACGTTTATGTATCACCCATTTTTGCATGCCGAGAAGAAAACCGGTGCTGAAGCGACAGAAGCAGTGTACCATACACGTACTTCAAATGTGTTGTTTAGAATTGTACCCATCACAATTTGTGGTAAAAATAAAAGGATAAATATTTTCGCGTTCTTGGACGATGGTTCCGGACCGACACTAATAGAAGAAAGCCTTTTGGACGATCTTAAAGTCAACGGTCCCAAAAAAGAATTGTGTCTTCCCAAATCGTTAACCTGAATGTGTCATCGAAAGACAAATCTAATCGTAAGTATACGCTTGTCGATGTACGCTCAGTTAAATTTTTGGATTTACCATGCCCGACCTTACACCTTCAAGAGCTGCTTGACAAGTACAAACACCTAAGAGGATTCCCCTAGAATCTTATTACGACGTTGTTCCAAAATTAATAATTGGTGTCAACAACAAGAGTTTGTCCATGCCATTGAAATATAGAGAAGGTAAAGCTAATGAGCCAGCAGCAACAAAAACAAGGCTACGCTGGGCTATTTATGGTAATCTCGACCGCAGCCCACTTCCGTCTCACCACCAGCTGCATATTTTTGAATGCAGTGAAGACGTAAGCCTAAGACTAATGCTTGATGCCATAAGATTGGATCAAGATCCTATCGAGGGTAAGGATTTGATGCCGGTTGAGCTGACAGGAAAAGCACCGCGTGACGGCGAACAGTTTATAGCGAAGCTGCTGTGGAAGAGAGATGATTTTGTCATGCCACGTAACTATAACATGGCGCTGCAAAGGCTGAAATGCTTTGAAGGAAAACTCTTCAAAAGTGCAGAACAGAAATGCGAAGCCATCAATCATATAAAACAAATGGAAATGAAAAGCTACATTCGCAAACTGTCCGAAGAAGAAGCCACTAATTTTGGACCACGCACATGGTACTTGCCGATGTTTACGGTTAGAAACCCGAACAAACCGGCTGAATTGAGAATCGTGCGGGACGCTGCAGCGAAATACGAAGCTGTTTCACTTAATGATCAACTCGATAAAGGCCCTGATATGATAGCATAGGGAAAATAGGCATATGCGGCGATATAAATGAGATGTTCCACCAAGTGTGTGTGAGTAAGTTGGACCGGACGCGCAACGTTTCCTATGGCGAGATTGTGACCCAACACGGCAACCCGACACATATGTATTACTAGTTTTGAGTTTCGGAGCCAGCTGTTCACCTTCGCTTGCGTTATACGTCAAGAATAAAAATGCCATGGAGTTTGAGTATAAGTTTCCCGCTGCTACGCGATGTATAATAGAAAGGCATTACGTTGACGATATGCTCGACAGTACAAATACGGTCGAAGATGCGATTAAACTTGCTAAAGATGTACGTGCAATACACGCACATGGAGGCTTCTCCAGACTTATTACTGGCATTGAGTGAAGGTAGAAGTAATGAGAACTTTTGCAAAAGCAGGTCGCACACTTGAACACGTTATTGAAGCGCATAAAGTACTTGGCATGTGGTGATTAACGCAGGGAGATTGCTTTACATTTAACTTGAAGTTCACTAAAGCCAGCTCTGAAATATTACAAGGTGGGAGATTGCCTACCAAGAGTGACCTATTAAGACTGCTGATGTCCCTTTTCGACCCACTAGGCCTGCTTTCATATTTCACTATCCACATGAAAATTCTTGTCCAAAACGTTTGGCGTAGTCAAATTCATTGGGACGATATGATGCCAGAAGAGCTTGCCGATGACTGGTGGAGATGGCTAGCAGAATTAAAGGGGTTTTCCCGAGTTCGCATACCAAGATGTTACTTTTCACAGTCGAATAGCGAGAAAACCACTGTGCAATTGCACGTCTTCGTAGATGCCAGTGAGAACGCCTATGCAACAGTGGCATATTTTAGAATATCAGATATGAAAGGTGTAGAAACATCCTTGGTAGGCTCCAAAACGAAAGTTGCACCATTACGACCGATTACTATTCCGAGAATGGAATTACTTGGAGCGGTATTGGGAACTCGTTTAGCTGGTGCAATTGCAGCGCATCATAGCCTGAAAATCGAACAAACATTCTTCTGGTGCGATTCACAAACGGTCCTGCTATGGCTTCGCTCTGACCCCAGAAAATATAAACATTTTGTGAAATTTAGAATTGCTCAGATCCAGGTATCTACAGAAATCGGAAAATGGAATTATATCCCCAAACAGTTGAATGTTGCACACTTGGCAACGAAATGGAGTCGGACACCAGAGTTTAGCAAAGAATTCGTATGGTTCACAGGGCCTTCATTCCTGAAGCAGCCAAAAGGCGATTGGCCTAATCAAAACGCAATCAGCTCTAAAAGTCTACAAGTATGCAACGAAGAAGTTGTCGTGCAAACTTCCTACCCGAATACTCGTGCTTGCTTACCTCTGGTGTTTAGGAGCACCAAGACGCCGGCTACTCAGAAATGTTGAACTGGTTACCACCAGTGATGCGTCTGACCGTCGGACTGTTCCGGCTCTAGTTGGTGCTCCGCTGAGGCTTAAAACTGCTTCGATTTAAAAACGCAGACCAAGATTCTGCAGTGCTGGCTCCTTATTGCAGGTTGGGTGGCAAGTCTGCTTAGGGAGTTTGACTCCTCACACTCACAAGTAAAAATGTTCTTTTTAACTTTTAATCATCGTGCACCCGCGGCAACTACATTCGCTCATAATATATAAACACCGTTTTTAAAATTGATTTATAAGAAATTTATTATTATTCACAGGGACAAATCAACCGACTAGTTTAAAGTGCGCGTAATGAATGAAAGCTAGAATTTTCTAAAGTACCGCTTTACTTAAAAGTGGAACGTAAGTTTGCCTATGGAACAAACCTTTTGTCAGTGCTGAATTAGGGTTGCCATTACATCACCCTCCTTGGGAAAGATTGTTGTAAGGTGATCAGGCCTATAACAATCTATTGCTCCAAGAGGTGATGGCAAATTGATGTGGAGGAATGAGATGTGTAATCAAAAGATAATCCTTCCCCCTTTAACTCATTCGTCCATATCAATTTGTAGTTAAAATACAAAGGTTAAGAAAAAAATGTTCCACGTATAAGTTATTATACTAATTTTGTAATAACTAATTATGCTATTTTAATTTATAAATTTTTAGAGTGCAATATAATTTGGTTTTTTTTCTTTTTCTTCGTAAAATTAATTCTAATTTAAACCATATTCTTTCCTTTTTCATTTCTACAGTTTGCATGAAACATATCAACTTTATTTAAAAATTAATATTTGTTTTAGTTATTTTTGACTGCTAAGTATTAAGTATAGGTTTTTTCTTTCTTTTTGTCTTGAGTTAAGTATCATTTTATGTACGTCTAATTATACGCATTTTTCGTAATGAGTAAATTAAGTAATTAACAACTAAATTGTAATTTAATATATTAATACTTATGTATGTATTTGTTGAAACTTATTACTTCATGTTTTTACAAAATGGTAGTTATCACGCATGTTTATAAACACATTTAAATCAAGTCGCTTAATATTGTAGCATTATAACGCAGTACATCATATTTGTATAAGTGACGTGAAAATTCATTGTTAGTTAAATTTTAGATTTTCCTGAAATATAGAAATTCATATGGAATTGCAAATTTGAAAAATTAATTTACGTGACTTTTCGTATTCGGTTCTTCTGGATTATCTTTTCTTTATTTTTGCTTTTATTGAACACAGTAATATTAACACCATCTACTTTGGTTACAACGTAAGGACCCTCATATATATTTTCATGGTTGATTCTGGGTTCTTTTTGTACTAGAACAATATAGTTTTCTTGAATCTGTACTGGACGAGAGTGTCTATCATATAAATCTTTGCATGTGATTTGTGCAAACGATATTTTACTTCTTTTGCATAATTGTCAACGTTGTAAATTGGATCAATTTTAACTTTTTGTACTTCGTTTGGTAAAACAGCGTTTTTACCAAAAATTAATTCGAATGGAGTAAATTTATTATCAAGAACTGTGTTTGAGGTTGTGTTATGCAAAAAAGTTATATATTTTAAATATGTATCCCAGTCGGAATATGATTCATTTAAAAATGCTCGTAAGTACTCATTAAATTCTCTAAGATTTCGTTCTATTGTACCTACAGTTTCGTGATGATGTGCTGTCGAAAAGTCATGTTTAATTTTTAAAAGTTTGGTTAATTCAGCAAAAAGTTCGTTTTTGTATTCAGTCCCTAAATCAGATTTTATAGAGTGCATAATGCCATATATTAAAATGAAACTTCCAAAAACTGCTGATGCAACAGTTTTAGCACTTTTATCTGGTATAGGAAGAGTAACTAGATATTTTGATAGATCGCAAATAATGGTAACTGCGAACTTATTACCATATTTCGATTCTGGTAAAGGTCCTATCGTATCGATAACAACAATATCAAATGGTTTATTCGGCGTTGGGGTAAGTACAAGTTTTTGTCTAACTTTTGGTTTTACAATTTTTAACATATTTTGCGACATCACGGGTCATTTTTTTCTAATAATAAGGACTGAACCGAACGTAACCTGAAATTTTTAAGCAGTATAAACAAGTAGGCTGGTTAAATTTTGTTTAATTTTTTTATTTTGTTGTAACATTGCATATTTTACGCAATATTATTTACTTTTGAAAAATTTTCGAGATCACATTTTTCCCACTCCTGCCGCAACTTTTTACGTATGCCCTTCATCAACCTTACGACAGTGCTGTCATTGACCTGCTTTGTGGCCCTCTTCCATTTCAAGCCGAAATCCTGAACATTTTTAGCAGTTTCCTTGGTATTTCTTAGCTTGCTTTTAACTAACGCTCAATACCTCTCAATGGGTCGACTCTGCGGGACATTTGGCGAGTTCACTATTTTTGGAACGAAGTCAATGTTTTTGGATTCAAGAAAGTTAATGGTGGATCTCGCGTAGTGGGCTGGAGCTAAAACCGGCCAAAACAGTGTGGCTCCTCCATGATTTCTTACAAACGGCAGCAATCGTCTGTTTAAACACTCCTTGACGTACACTTCTCCGTTAATTGTGCAAGTTGTCACAAATGAGGAGGTCCTTTTGCCACATTGGCAAATTGCCTGCCACACAAGATACTTAGTTCCAAATTTTTCAATATTGATTGAAGTGTCTGCATCTGGGAGTGTTTCGCCTTTAAACTTCGTGTAGTACCGTGGTCCTGGAAGCGTGCTGAAGTCTGCTTTTACGTAGGTTTCATCGTCTAAAATGATGCAAGTTTTTTTTTCTCTCATCAAGTTGCACAGTTTTCGGGCTCGTGTTTTTATAGTTTTTATCTGCTCCTCGCTAACCTTTGCCTTTTGCTTCTTCCGAGTTTCAAAATTATTTCTGTTCTTGCATCTTTGCACCATAGACTGGCTGGTTCCACATTTTTTCGCAACCCCTCTAGAGGACTTCCTTGATTTTTCGTTATCACTGATGTTATTTTTACGTCCAAAAGTTGATCTCGAGGACCAATTCTAAAGCTGAGTTTTGGGCAGCGCTGGACCGTCAGTGACTCCAAATATCGGTTCAGTACCGATTCAACCGTACTTCGCGCGATTTTTAATTCCTTTGCAATAAAATGCCGCGGCCTTTGTGGATATCATGATATTTGTCAACAATAAGTTTGCGCCGTTGTTCTTGATTCATTTCTACACCAAAACTGTATGCTTTAACGGGAAAGTTCAAATTGGGAATAAACTTTAACACTTTGAAGGAAGCATTGCCGTTGAAAAAAAATAGTATTTCTTGACAGCTATGTCATGGGCATTTTCAAAAGTTACAAATTGTGTTCGATTCAGTCCTTGTTTTGTTCTAAGTTTCGCGTAAAGCTTTTTCATGCCACAGTGACCTCCTGCTATTGGGTCGTCGTGATAAATGGTTAGGTTAGGTTAGGTAAGCGGGCTGCCTCTGCATGTGGAGGCACACTTGGACTCGACTAAGCTGTCCGTTGTGATGCCCTTAGAGGGGGGAAGGGGGGAGGGAAAGAGGGACGCAGGGAGGGTTGGGAAAGGAGGGGGAAGCTATGGGAGAAATAAAGACGACACCTATGGCTTTTTGCCGGAGAAA
>NW_016159471.1:9999-40783 GCF_001687245.7 Rhagoletis zephyria | reverse complement strand
TCCGACCCCTAGCTTATTTAGGGAGTTAACTACAGCCTCAGGCAAAACATTATTAAAAGCCCCCTCGATAACAAGGAAGGCACCGACCGCAAATTCTTTCCTCGAGAAGGATTTATCGATATTTTCAACGACCGTGTGTAAGGCCGTTTCGACAGACCTGCCCTTGCAGTAAGCATGCTGATCCAAGGAAAGACGCTCCCTGAGGATCCCGCTTCTTAAATGCAGATCGATCAGCCCCTCCAGCGTCTTCAGAAGAAACGAGGAGAGGCTTATCGGCCTGAAATCCCTGGGTGATACATGAGAGGCTTTACCCGCCTTGGGAATGAACACGACTCTGGCCACCCTCCAAAGCCCCGTAACATGACCCTTAGCCAGACAACCCTCGAAAATGGGCATCAACCAACGGCACGACACTTCTGCAGATTTCTGCAGTTGGGCCGGTACTATGCCGTCGGGGCCCGGGGCCTTGAAGGGCTTGAAGGAGCCAATGGCCCAAAGAAGGCGATCCATGGTTAGGACTTCCGAGACATTCGTCTCGGGGATCGACTCCTCTAACCGGATCCCTCCCGGGTCCGGGTTGCAGTGGAAATGAGCATCAAGGAGCATCCGAAGAGACTCCTCGCTGCTCATTGCCCAGCCGCCGCCCTCATATCTGATGTATCCCAGGGGTGCGGGATTCTCAGAAAGAACTCGCCGAAACCTTGAACACTCCTGACTACCCTCCAGTCTTTCGCAGAACAATCTCCACGATGTCCGCTTCACTTTTCTGATCTCGGACTTATATATCCCAAGCCCAATCATATACAGTGCCCAGTCGGAGGCTGATTTACTCTTCCTGGCCCTATTTAAAAGGCCTCTGCTCGAGGCCCTAATATCAGAGAGCTCCTCCGACCACCAGAGCGGTTTGCTCTTACCTTTGTGGTAACTCAGGGGACAAGACATATCAATGGCCCTTTACACGAAGTGGTGAACACTCCAATTAATTCCTCAATTTCGCCTTCACTCCACCCCCCACGGGCGCAACCGGAAGCAATTCCTGCAGACTTCTGCAGTATAAGTCCCAGTTGGTTCTCCTCATATTCCTGTAAGGTTTGTAATTAGGACGCGCTTCGTCCAAAGCGAATTGTATGTACCGATGATCGGAAAANAGTGGTGAACACTCCAATTAATTCCTCAATTTCGCCTTCACTCCACCCCCCACGGGCGCAACCGGAAGCAATTCCTGCAGACTTCTGCAGTATAAGTCCCAGTTGGTTCTCCTCATATTCCTGTAAGGTTTGTAATTAGGACGCGCTTCGTCCAAAGCGAATTGTATGTACCGATGATCGGAAAAGGAGTGCTCACTAAGAACCAAAAGTGGGGTCGCTCCCCCTATTACATATACAGAAATTTTCATTAAATATAAAATTAAAGAGTGACTCACCTCTACTGTTGATATCTGAGCTCCCCCAAATCGTATGGTGGGAATTCGCGTCAGACCCAATAACAACGCGGATCCTCCTGCGTCTAGCTTCTGCCACCGCATTCTTTAGTAAGCACGGAGGTGGCTCCACCCCGTCCTCGTGTGCCATATAAGCGGAGATTAACCAGAGTTCTCCGGCAAGAGGCAAAATAAAAGAATTAAGTTCCTTCCTGATGAGCATGCAAGATCGTAATCTACCTGCATCCCGCTGCACCCCAAGTTTGTAGTCCCTCGTCCCGATACCAGAAACCTTATTGCAGCTGCTCAGCCACGGCTCCTGGATCAGGACTACATCAACTCCACCTTGCTCAAAGTGGATCTGAAGAATATTCATCTTCCGAAATCCCCTCCAGCACCCCTCCGCAGGTGCCATCCCCATCGGACGCAAGGAGCAATTCCTCCTCCACCCTGTCGAACAGCGGGCCAACAGACATAACCGATCCCGCACTCGAAGGAGGGCCAGCAATGCTGTCGCTGTCCGACATGACGGACTCGACCTCCATACCTATGGGGGCATCCTCCACATTCATATTTTTGCCAACCAGCGCAACTGGAACAGGCTCGTCATCCCCTCTTGAGTCGGTTTGGTAGACCTTCATGACTACCTTCTCGAAGCCATAGTAGATGACTCCCTGTCTTTCGGCGAGAGGCTTAAGAGACTCCGAGTTCAGCAACATCAGCGCTTGCCGAAAGTCACCGTCGGAGCTCTCAAACCGGATTTCCTTCCAGTTGTGCGCTGGAAGGTCCGGGTTGCAGTAGCGGAAGATATCTTCCACCTCTCTCAGCGAGGAAGCCGCCGAGGGAAGCCAGACCCGAGCACGCGGACGCAAGGGAAGGTCCCCCTTGTCCACAGCGTCGAGTTTGGCTCCCACCCAAACCTCCCCGACCAAGGCTACTGCCGCCTTGTAAAGCGCGGCCGACCGCTCATCGGCGCACAGAAGGTGGTAATCATCCCCTGATGCCAACCAGCACTCTCGCACCGCGGCGGTGGCCCCGGGTTTTCCCTGACCACCCTCATAAACACCCCTGATAAGACCGAAGACACCTTCCTCCAATCCTCCCTGGCGATGGCCCCGTCCTCCTTACCCCGATCCAAAACACCCAGAGTGATAGAGCCCGCCTGTTTAGCGATCTCGCTAAAGAGCTTAGGCGTCCCTACCGTTCTGGGCTTCTTGTAGAGGGGGGTTTCCCCCTCCTGCGATCTCTGCCGCTTTACAGGGTCAATACGGGATACGATCGCACCCCCCAGAAACACCCTCACCACAGCCCTCCTGGCCGCCGCTTAGCACCCGCCTGGCCCACTCGAGCGATCGCGCGTGCTGCTCAGATAGCTGCGCAGCACCCACCTCGCCGTAACGCGCCAGGATCTTGGTGGCCATGCGACGGTCATCACGTGCTTTCCTGGCCGGCCCAGCATGCCGTTTAGGCCTAACGGAGGGATTCCGCCCAGATTTAGCCGCAAGTCCTTGGCTGGTGCCGGCCACACTGTCCAGTGCCCTCACGTCCATAGCCGCAGACGAAATCGTCCTAAATGCAGGCGAATTCGCCCGCGCCCCTAACCCCGAGACTAGGTGCGGTGGGTTCCCACCGGCACCACCAGAGACGAGTGNGCACAGAAGGTGGTAATCATCCCCTGATGCCAACCAGCACTCTCGCACCGCGGCGGTGGCCCCGGGTTTTCCCTGACCACCCTCATAAACACCCCTGATAAGACCGAAGACACCTTCCTCCAATCCTCCCTGGCGATGGCCCCGTCCTCCTTACCCCGATCCAAAACACCCAGAGTGATAGAGCCCGCCTGTTTAGCGATCTCGCTAAAGAGCTTAGGCGTCCCTACCGTTCTGGGCTTCTTGTAGAGGGGGGTTTCCCCCTCCTGCGATCTCTGCCGCTTTACAGGGTCAATACGGGATACGATCGCACCCCCCAGAAACACCCTCACCACAGCCCTCCTGGCCGCCGCTTAGCACCCGCCTGGCCCACTCGAGCGATCGCGCGTGCTGCTCAGATAGCTGCGCAGCACCCACCTCGCCGTAACGCGCCAGGATCTTGGTGGCCATGCGACGGTCATCACGTGCTTTCCTGGCCGGCCCAGCATGCCGTTTAGGCCTAACGGAGGGATTCCGCCCAGATTTAGCCGCAAGTCCTTGGCTGGTGCCGGCCACACTGTCCAGTGCCCTCACGTCCATAGCCGCAGACGAAATCGTCCTAAATGCAGGCGAATTCGCCCGCGCCCCTAACCCCGAGACTAGGTGCGGTGGGTTCCCACCGGCACCACCAGAGACGAGTGCAGACGAAGAGGTCGGCTCCGACCCCTTGCTGCACCCTGCAGCAGCAGCTGCCCCACCCAGCCCACGAGTCGATTCCGCCTCGTTTAAAGAGGAGCAGAAGAGAGGGATCGGTTTCGAATCCCCTCCACCACTCGAATTTTTAATGTTAGGGTTTTGTTTTAAATTTTGGTTTTTGTTTTGTTTTTGTTTGTTTTTGTTCATCTTGTTCGTACGACAACCTACCCGACGAAGCGGGCGCGGTGGTCTAGGTCGTAATAGGGGAATTCAAACGGTCCACTACGCCAGCGCCCCATGCCGCAGCAAGGCCACCGTTACTCCCTTAGGCGGCCCGGTGTCAGGAAGGTGCCGTTAAAATACAGCCGGTCTGGTAAACCCCCTGGCTGCAAAGCTTCCAATGGGCACGGTGTCGCTTAACACCCTGGATTAGGGGGTCGACAGTTCTTGGTCATCGCTCACAAGCAGCCCGAACCATAGGAAATGGAGTGCATTCGCACAGTAACCGGAGGTAGAGACACGATTACACTACCACCCGATGATAAGGTCTGATTGTGATTCGACTAAGCCCCCGCACCAACGGCAAGGTGCCTGCCCCAGCGGAGGTAATAAATGGTCATTAGTTTTAGTTTTTTGTCACTTTCAGTCACAGTCTCGACTGGATATGTTAAAATTATTTGTAATGATTTTAAAATTATATTTCCGCGATTTTTTAAGCTAGCAATTGTGAAATGAAGGAAAAATTCATTGTCTTTTGGACATTCAATCTCCTCAATTCTGTGTTCAATTTCAAGCCTCGAAAGTAAATTATCGAAATTCATTATTTCATAATATAAGTAACTCGAGTTTTTTATGTCTAATATGTGCACAAATTCTTAAATTTTTAATTTTATCATTTTTATCATAAGTAATTTCTGATCTAATACGCGGTATCCTTTTTGAAAAGTTGTAAGAAAATTTATCATAAACGTTCTCCTGTTTTTCATTTTCGTTATTATCTTTATTTTGTATCAATTTGTCGTTTTCTCGTCTAGTCATTGATCTCGTCTGTACTGCCAAAATATTTTTCGTTGATTCCCTTATTTCGTCTATCGTTATACGTGAGAGTGCGTCTGCGCCAACATTTAAATTTCCTTTAATATATTCGATTGTAAAGTTATTTATTTATTTATATATTTGGTCTACAGAAAAATGTTTTCTTACAGACAAATGAGAATGGAACATTTAGATATTTAAGTATTTGTGAATAAACTAATTATACATTTTAATTTAAAATAAAAATAATAATAATAATAATAATAATAATAATACTAATAATAATAATAATAATAACATAAACTAGCAGGTTTGGTAGCTGGCGAGGCCTAGTCTTCAGTCTACTTTTGTGTGCGGCGGGCGGAAAGGCCTAGTTTCCGCTCCGCGCTGCGGACAGGCTGTTGATAAAGGTCGGTAAGTCCGGGTTTCCGATCCATGTTCCCGAAGACATTACTTCGTATGTGTGGCAGGCGGAAAGCTCTGTTGATCATGGTCAGAAAGAACGAGTTTCCGATCCATGTTCCCGAAGTCATTACTTTGAATGTGTGGCAGGCGGTAAGCTCTAGTTTACGCTCCGCGCTGTGGACAAGCTGTTGATCATGGTCGGAAAGGCCGAGTTTCCGATCCATGCTCGTATTGTCTTACGCGGTCGCGAAAGTATACGAAGCCGATTACAATTGTACTAAGTAGTCATAGATATTGTGTAATTTATCGTTCCCGGTTAAAGATATTAATTTATTTAGTTACAAAAAAGCGATTATCGTTTGCGTTTACCTCATAAACTGAACCGAAATACAGTTCACCAGCTGAACGATAACGTGCAATGTAAGGGTTTACATGGTATTTATTCAAAATCTCAAGCAAGGTTTTCTTAATGGTAAAATGTGAGTCGGAGGTGTCAAAATAGTCGTAATGCTTATTAAAGTCCTGGCATAGGCAACGAAAAGCATCATGCATCAGCATAGTTAGTTTAATGGGCTTGTAATGTCTAGAAGGCCTAGAAGGAATACAAAACGTGATCTGGTTCAGTAGAAAGGGACTATTGACCATCCCGTTCAAGATCTTAATCATGAACAAAACCCCGAGCATCTCTCTTCGGCTGTGCAGCGTTGGCAAATGTATGAGCTTCAAGCGGCTTTTGTACGGTGGCAAATTATTTAATGCGAATAATAAGAATTGTTTCTGTACCGACTCGAGTCTGTCAGAGTGCGTTTGATATCTAGGGTTCCATAAA
The DNA here is from genome assembly GCF_001687245.7 of Rhagoletis zephyria. Lineage (NCBI taxonomy): Eukaryota > Metazoa > Arthropoda > Insecta > Diptera > Tephritidae > Rhagoletis > Rhagoletis zephyria. Next base: position 34,770 of record NW_016159471.1, on the reverse strand, counting down.
ACGGACCCGTATTCTAGGATAGGCCTGACTAGGGAGGTGAAGAGAGCTTTAGTGACATAAGGATCTCTGAATTCTTTAGCCAAACGTTTGATGAAAGCCAAGACGCCCTTGGCTCTATTAACACAAGAGTTTACATGGGACTTGAATTCAAGCTTAGAGTCCATGGTTACGCATAGATCGATGAAATTAGTTACCTGATCAACACTATGTTCGCAAATGCGGTAGCTATATGATTGAAAGGGTTTTCTAGAGAAACACATAAATTTACACTTTTTCAAGTTAAGTGACATAGAATTTACTTCACACCATTTAAAAGCATTACTCAGGTCCACCTGTAATTTTTCCCTGTCTCCTGGAGCACCAATGAACTTAAATAACTTAACGTCGTCTGCGTACATTAAGCAATTCGAATACTTCAAAATATTTGGAAGATCGTTGATGAATAAAATAAACAGAAGGGGACCAAGGTGGCTACCTTGAGGTACACCTGACGTCACATGAATTACACGAGATGAACATTTTTTAAAGATAACCCTCTGTTTCCTGCCAATGAAATAAGAAGAAAGCCAGCGCAGCAGGATTGGAGGGAAACCAATTTTTTTTGTATATTAGAGTTGAATGAGATACTTTATCAAAAGCATTGCTGAAATCAGTGTAAATGACGTCAGTTTGATAGTTACTTTTGAAACCTTTGTTCACATTTGTAGTGAATTCAAGAAGGTTTGATACAGTTGATTTACCGTTACAAAAGCCGCGATAACGGGTGTTATGGAATAAGATAGTTCTTCCGTAACGATTTCTTTAAATAATTTAGGAATGGCACACAGCTTAGCGATTCCCCTATAATTCGCAATATTCGACCTGCTTCCATTTTTATAAAGCGGCAATATATACGTCTCCTTCCACAAAGAGGGGAAAACTTCTTGCTTTAGAGAAGCATTGAAGATGTTTGTTAATGGCTTATATAGATAATCAGCACAACTTATTAGGACACAGGAGGGAATACCATCAGGGCTGCTTAGAAAAGAATTTTTTAAACTATTCAAATGAAGGAGCACATTGTCAGCGGAGATTGAAGGAATACGGATGTGGTCAAACTGTGGGAGTGGAAAAGGATAGCTAGAAGTTTTTCATCTGGCTCGACAGAATAGTTCGATTCGAAATAATTTGCAATCATATCATCATCACTAGAAATAACATCATCTAATTTCAGTGTTGAGGGAAACCCATTTATTTTACGTTTTGAGTTAACAAAATGATAAAATGACTTGGGATTAGAAACGATGTTAATGCGAGTTTTATTAATGAAATTCCTGTAACATTTTCTGTTTAAGGCATTGTATTTATGACGAAGAATGGAGTACGCGGCGTAGTTAGAAGACATGCCTTATTTTTTATAAAGTTTAAATGATTTAGTTTTCTGATTTTTTAAATGCTTTAGCTTTGAGTTAAACCACAGCGGGTTACGAGGTCCGGTATTTTCTTTAACAAGAGGAATTAGTTTACTGAATATATTATTCAAGATTTTACTAAAGTGTAAGGCACTGTTCTCAACATCCCCATCGTACTCAGGCCAGATTATTTCAGATATAGCTATTTTAAGCTTGTCGTGGTTAGCGTATTTGAAAGAATATCGCCGACCTTTCGGCTTTCTAGTTTCAGGACAATAACATGAATCGTAGGATGGTGCCAAGGATGGTGCCAAGGTATAACTGAAGGATCGCCGCGTATTTTAGTGCATTTAGCAGTATCATCAATAAACGCTAAATCAAGACATTTACCTAAGTTGTTGATAACTGAATTTATCTCATATAGACCAAGATCGGAAAGTTCGTTAAGAAATTGGTTAAGTACATCCCGAGAAGAATTTGGGACCAGAATTCCATCCACCGAATCCCAGGAAACACACGCTAGATTGAAATCACCCAACACAACAATCGAATCGCAGGGCTTGACCATGGCAAATAAAGAGAGCAATAATGAAGAATGTTTAAAGTAAACAGAAGGGTTAGAGTTTGGTGGAATATAAATTGCTACAAGAAAAACACTACTTGAGGGGCACCTTATTCTAACACAGAGGAATTCAAAACATCATCTGAACCAGTGAATACAACTTTTTCAGAGGAAAAGTCGGTCTGGACAGCTATTAAAACACCCCCGCCTTTTCTATCTAAGCGATCACTTAAATATTTCATACTTACTACACAATATTTCACTATTAAACACATTCGGTTTTAGCCAAGTTTCAGTAAAAAACAAAATTTCATAATTTAAATCAAAAGACTTTAAGTACAGCTCGGTTAATTTTGTATTTAGACCTCTAACATTTTGGTAATAAATATTGAANACAAAATTTCATAATTTAAATCAAAATACTTTAAGTACAGCTCGGTTAATTTTGTATTTAGACCTCTAACATTTTGGTAATAAATATTGAAGAAAAATTTACTTATACGTTTTTTGATCCTGAGGAGGGAATTTGAGCAGTATTTTCATTCCGAGCACGAGGTTTAAACTCAAACTCTCGAACTAAAGCAGCATTGGGCCAGAATGAACCATCCACAATGTTTTGAAAATGGTCGGCGGAAATATCAATTTTGAAAGAAGATATGCTTCTTTCGAATGAAAAATTAAATTTTCTAATAGCTATGTGCCGTGGGTTAAGCTTTGATGTTATATAAGACTTAACATCTTCTACTGAAGTTTCACTAGAAAAGCGCGAAACAAACACAGATTTATTCGCAGGAACTCCGATTAATTCTTTCGGTAACGGAGAAGGTCCACTTTGAGATGTAGGTTCAGACACAGCTGTCGTTTTTGCCGCAGTCCTTGTAGTGACACCTGAGGAAGATGCAGCTTGAGATAACTCAATACACGGAGAATTAAAACTTATTAATTCCTTATTTAAGCCGGGAGTAGGCAAAGAATCAATTCGCGGAGTGTCAATGTCTAAAGCAATGGGATTAGGAACAATGCTGTCTCCTCCATGCTTCCGCTTTTTTGAAGCTTGTTTAAGCTTGGGTGATGGAGAGGATGAAGACTCAATGCACTTAAAGTCTTTAAATGCATCTTCATATCGCTTAAACTTTTCGTTTAGAAGCTTTAACTCCTTACCCAACTCCTGGAAGCCACTTCTGGCGCTCCTAAACATTTTACAAAGCTCAACTTCGGTTGATCTGCACTTGGGGCAAGACCAACACCTTTGTTATCGGTTATGATATCGGCCACCCTACCATTGAGACCAGCACATGTTACGTGAGCTAAGTCATCACACAACCAGCACGCAACGCAGCGCTCTAAGTCGTTTTTAATGTTACATTTTTCAAAACAGCATGATGAATACGTTGCAGCGCGAAGTAGTAACAATTTGTATGTACAAGAAAAACTCACAGTGTACACTTTTAGTACGGTAGTAACAAAGATGAGCGTTTGAGAGACACAGAAGTCTAGGTATTGTAAGTTTAATGGTTAGAAACCGTGCTGAACTTAACAGTTTTATAGCCACTGAGCCAAAAAGCTTAAAAGCATAAAAGCAAGCCAAAATCAGCTGATTGCAGGAAAATTATTTAATCGATAATAAGTAAAATGTATGATAAATCGCGGAAGATGGGAAAATGCACTCTCATGCAAAACAACAATAATGCACCAAAAGAGGCAAATATGCACAATGACAAGAATATTAATTTCTAATCTACGCACTTTATGTCTAAAACACAATAATTTATTGGAGTTTGGCTTCAAATAGCTTTTTCCAGTATAAATTACACAAATTAGAACTGCTTAGCACTTAGATAAACAAAATAACTTTTTTTTCAGCTAATTCTAACCTTATTCTTGAAAGTTTTGAAGAGGGATCTTTCATATTGAACAGGTATACTAATGGTCTGTGGTCTGATTTTACTACAAAATTCGTTCCATAAACGTATGGTCGAAATTGTTTAATGGCAAAGTATATAGCTAAAAGTTCTAATTCAATAATTGGTTTTTTCTGTTCTTTGAAGCCTTGCTGTTCTTGGCTAAGTATAGCGCCACACCCTATCTTTGAAGCATCAACTCTAATAATAAATTGATTTGTAAAGTCTGGATATTGTAGCAACTTCGGTAAAAATAAAGGCTGATCGCAACGCTTGAAAAGCTTCATCACATTTCTCATCCCAAACAAAGTCTACTCTTTTCCTACTTAATTTGTTCAAAGGTGCTGCCAGAGTTGCAAAATTGGGGATAAATCTTCGGTAATAGTTTGCAAATGCGACAAAACGTCGTACTGCATCTTTGTAGTAGGTTTAATATACTTTTTAATTGCAACTATTTTTGAATCGTCTGGCAGCAGACCTTTTGCTGAACATTTTTGCACTAAAAACGTTACTTCGGGCCTGAGAAAATTACATTTTTTTGGGTTTAATTTTAAGTTGAAACTTAGACAAGTTTCGAAAACTTTCGCTTAATTTTTAATGTGACGTGCTTCGCTACAGCTTATGACAATAATCTCATCTACATATAAAAATGCTACGTTCGGTGGAATACCAGAAAAAGCTATACTCATCATTCGTAAGAATGAGTTGGGTGCTATACTTAAACCGAATGGCAATACTTTCCATCGAAATGCTCCACGGTCTGTGCTAAAAGAAGTTATATCACGTGAATCTTCATGCAAGGGGATTTGGTGAAATCCGGAAAATAGATCTAAAGTAGAAAAATATTTAGCTCTGCCAAGATTGTCCAAAATATGGTCAACTCGTGCGAGAGGGAACTTATCCGCAATAAGTTTTTTGTTGACTGCGCGGAAATCAACGCACATACGATATGCTTTTTGACCATTAGTAGACTTTTTAGGAACCAAAATTAGAGGACTATTGTAATTGGAATAACTTCCTTCAATTAAATCGTTATCTAATAATTTGTTAAGTTGGCGAGTTATCTCTTCACGCTGGGAATATGGCAGACGATAATTTTTTACATATACCCGGGTCAGTGTCAGTCAACCTAAGTTTCTGTTCATAAAAATTGTTTAATGTCATTTTGTCGTTGTCAAGAGCGAAAATGTCGTCATATTTTATGCAAAGGTCAAGTAAATTGCTGTTAGCTTCTGTAGGGATTTGGTTTTTCAAAATATTTGTTAATTCGTCCGTTCGGGAGTCTTGAGTCTTGGACTTATTAATTGAATAAACGTAATAGTCAGAAAGTTTTTCAGTCCGAATATTTATATTCTTTACATGTTTTACTTCATCCGTGGTATTTATAATTTTAATGATTGGGTTACTGCTATTAACTATGCATCTTGCTGTGAATACACCATGTTCAACTTCTTGTGCTTCTACAAAAAGTGGATCTGGCGAATCGAAAATTCAATAAACCTCGCATCTGGGTGGTATGATGCAAGTGTCGCTTTCGGTTCCGTGTAGGATTGGTATCGCGACTTTTTCATTGCCTACCCAGAAGGAAACACAATTGCTTGCATAGCTAATAACGCATTTGTTAATTTTTAGAAAATCTTTTCCCAATATGCCATCCGATGATATGTTAAAATCGTCGTTTACCACTTGTAAAGTATGTTTAATGTAAAAATCAGTAAAAGTCAAGTTTATGGTAATCGTACCTAACGTAGAAACTGTATCAGAAGTGGCACCGGTAATGTGAATTATATCGTTCGTATTTATAGAAAAATGTTTATCAATGCTAGAAATTTTTATTAAGGAAATGTCGGCTTGCGTGTCGACTAAAACATACAAAATTTCTTTGACCCATTAATTTTTAATTCGATAAAGTCGGAGTAGTTCAAATTTAGGCAATAAATGCCTTTTGTTGCAAACAAATCATTTAATTGTCCAATTCTTCCGCCCTCAGTGTTCGCGCCTGAGGGGCGTTGGCGTTTAAAGCACGCACATTAGCGTTATTTCTAACATTTGGACGTCTATTGTTATTATTGTAGTTACTTCGATTTCTATTATTAGAAGATCTATTATTAGAATTATTGCTGAAATTAGAATTATTGTTGATATTACCGCTGTTGCCCCTACTACCGTTGTTGTACCTATTGTTACCATTATTGCTATATATACCAAAATTGTTCTTATTGAACCTATTATTGTTGTTGTATCTATAATTGTTGTGGCCTCGAAAGCTACCTCGAAAACTAGTCGCTCTTATCGTTCTAGACCTACACGCTAACACCTGCCGCTCCTTTACCTCATTATCACGCACTATTATCATCTTCGCAACAAGTTCTTTTGAATCATGGAAGGTTGACGATGCTAGAATAGATTTCACCATGTCCGATCGACTGTTGAGCCTACAAACGTTAACTGTTTGCTCAACTGCCATTTCATGGGCTTTTTCTTGGGTCATCCCTTCGATGATCAGCGAACGTTCCAACGAGTCCGACAACTCTTCAACTAGTTTTGCAAACTCCGCATAATTATTATTAGTTATCTTTAAAGCTGCTTTTTTCCCGCGGCAGCTTTAGAGTTGTCCGGTTTAATTTTCCTACATATTGCTTCTTTAATCTCACTAATTGAATTTATTTGCGGTGGTAGAGACTCGCGAGCTTCACCCTCGAGTTTCGATCAGATAATTCTTCTATTAAATTTATTCTGTCGATAAAGGAAGCAAGTGAAAGCGGGTCACCACTATAGTTTTCTTTTATTATTGAGGCGCAAAAACCTAAGAAAGATCTTTTTGCTCGGAAGTTGCCATTGCAATGTCGTCAATGCTCGAAAATGAATTTATATTATGTAAACTTTCAAATCCTAAAAGATCTTCCCGTATAGACAAGGAACTGCTTTTGTTAACTATGCCAGTCGAAGTTGCGTCGGAAAATTCTTCAAACTCTGCTAGCGTGTAACAACCGTCTTCTTCAATTAACTCAGAGAAATTCTCTGGTATTCTTATATTACAATTAATTTTCTCAAAACATTTAAGAAGTGGTTCTCTACGCCGTAACAAATTTTCTACTACCGACTCTGGCTTATCTCGCTGCTTGAAATGTAAGTTCACCTGTATTAATATATTATTATACGCTTCCACTAAAGACCTTTTATATTCATTTAGTTTTTCTTGTTTTGCTGTTAGAGGGCGATATTGTAAAACCCGTCTACAAACGCTTGAAAAATTATTACGCAAATCTTTGAACACTGTGTCAAAATCTGACATTTGGCAACCCCGCGAAGCAAAAGAAAAATTCTATATTGTTATATAATTGTCAAAAAATAAATTATGCAAGTTCTTCACTAGAAACATGCGGAAGAAAAAAAATCGAAAAAATGCTATTATAAGTGTAAAGTTTTATAATTTGAAAAATTCTTATGTCTTTTTTCTCAAACAGTCATCGGGTGCAAGCTGAAAGTTTCATGCAAAAATGGGTTTTCATGCAGTAGGAGTGTCGGGAAAATTCACATGCAAGGCAAAAGAGTATAAGTTGTTTTTAAATGTTATAATGTATATATTTAAGAAAAGTTTCAATTTTGGTTACATAGGAAGGTATTGTCACATATACATCGGTATATGATATAAATGTCGGTTATATGTCTATTAAAAATTTATTAAAGTTTCGATTACTTTAGCAAATCGTATTTTGACAAAAAGTATACAAAAATTCAATGAGTCACTCACGACACTTAGAATCTAATAATTTCAATGTAGTATTTTAAAGAAAAATGCATCAGAAATGCAAAAAAAGTCTATGACTGACGTTAGCACGACGCTTGGCTGTTATTGAGTTTTTTTTTGCAAATTTTATTTAAATTTATGTCACTTATATCTAATAACATGAGAATTTTGTTTTTGTTTAGAAAGATGGTATTTAAGTTTATATCACTTATAGTATGAAAATTTTGTATGAATACGCAGAGATTTAAAAGAATTCAATGAATCTCATGTCAACTTATATTTATGTGAGAAAATGATTTGCGAGAAAAATGGGTTAATCACTTACAATCTATTATAAAAAGTGTTGAATTACTTATGTCTAAGGGTTATCCAAAAAAAAACTAGTTTGTACCAGCTGTACTATAATAGCAAAAATGTTTGACTTTCTTATTATATTGGAAAAACTCAATGGAACTCAAGAAAAATCAATTATTTTGATTCGATTTAATGAATTAAGCTTGAATATTTACCGTAGTTTGCTATTTATACCCGGCTGGAAAATAATCTAGGAAAGTCTGTAATTTACCTTGGCCCAGGCTAGATATGCCATAATATCGAAAAATCCGTGATGGGCCTGGGCAGGCGCAAATATGGTAAATATTGACTCGATAAGTTTTATTTTGGTGTTACCTGGGCCCTGAGTCAGAACGCCTATTTACTGGCATTATATCATGCAATCTAGAAAGTGCCTAGCTAGGTTTTACTAGCTGCGAACAGGATAGGAAAATTTATCTAGGAGACATCTAGGCCCTAAGTCAGACTGCCTCTTTATTGGCGTTTGCACATATACTCAAGCTAGTACCTAGCTAGATTTTACCCACAATATCCCGAATAAAAAATATTCATGTTTTACTGTTATTAGAAGCTGTATTTATTAGCAAAATATTGTTTGAGAGAAAGATGGAGCGTGTGTGTCAGAGAGAAATAAACAAAACAATTTTGTTGACGCATTTTATTCGTCAAGATCAAAATATACTGCATATTACATTCGTGGAACACAAATAAAAAAAAAAAATAAATCATTTCCCATCGCGGTGGAGAAGAGGCATGGTAAACATTGTTTTTTGTTTGTCAGGTTCATCTTGAATGAACAAAGTCACTAATTTTTTCGTTATTACATTTATGGATTTTGTTATTGGTTTACTACATAGTTCGTTGTGTAATTTCCACATCTGAATACGACTTGAGTTGAATGGATACGTAAACATTGGTCCACTCAACTTGAGTTTCCTTATTGACATTTGTACGTCCTCACAATCGTGCTGTCTCCACATTTTTTCAATCACAACGCAAGTACCACTATTTAAAAGAACATGATTATTTGGATAAGATGTTCGCAGAGTAAAGCCTTTGTATCGCAGTTCTTGTATCTCAAAACAAACATTGTTCCATTTTTCTTTAACTATAAATGAAATCGGCGGCAACGTAAGTTTTTTCATCGCAAGAAAATGCTGTTCATAGAGTCGACGGCTAATTTGTGCCAACACCTGAGTACCAGAGCGGATCATTCTTTTTAATTTACCCAAAAAACTTTCGAATGGGAAACAAGTTATTCGACTAAGGCTACATCCGTAATTTTGCACATCTTCGGTCAAGTGTAACAAATTATGCAGGTTTTTCGTAAACGACGTCTTTCCATATAAATGGCCAGCATTTTCCACGAATTTTTTTAAGTACGCCTTAGCTTTATTGCAATAAACTAAAGCGTATTCATCGGAGCATAATAATCGACAAGAAGCATGAAAAAGTAGAAAGTGTCGATAACAACTAGGTTTTAATAATTTTCTCATAAGGATTGGGCCACTGTAAAGCAAAAAAAAACGAAATTCCGTGGCCTTGAACTGTAAGAAGTGCTTGAGCGCTCTTGTTTTTCGCTGAAATTCGACCGGAACTTGAAAAGCCATATTTACTGATCTTTGTTCTAAAACCTTTTTTTGTTTCACACTCAATTGAAAAGGAAATTTTTCTAGCCAATACTCGAGCAATTTTTTCATCACACCTATACAACAAAGATGCATGAAATCGAGGATGAAGCAAGTAACCATATTGACCTTAGGAGTTATGTTCAATAGGGGCGTTGAATGGGTATGGTGATCTGGCTGTTCTTTGTTACGAAAAGAGTTATCCGTTCTTTTTTTATGTTCTCCATAAGGGAAAATTGTCCGTTTATCGAAGCGAACCCCTTTAATAGTGCATCTCTCGCATGAAAAGAAACCAACGTGACCTTTAATCCCCTTGAGCAAAGCTCTTGCTGGGGTATCGCAGCAAAAAGCTTTAATTCTAAATTGGTAATAATGTCCCTCAATTTCCACTCCATTATTTAATCTGTTCACTTCGTTGATGAACTTTCCTAAAAACGCATCAAGTTCTTTCGGTTTTTCATCTCCGTAATAGACTCCTATAGGAAAAGGCTCGTAAACGTTGTAATGATTGTGAATTTTACCCAAAATGGGCCACATTTGGCGCGTACTTGATTTGTATACAGGCACCCCATCTATATTTATCAATAGTTCTATAGAACTTTCGTGGAAATCAGGATTGACATTTTGTAATCCTTTTTCGATCCCAAAGTACACGAATTCGCCAGTTCCAACTGTCTCAATTCCATACTTTGCGTTATAAGTTTTTAGGAAACTTTTACAAGTTTTTGGCAAGTTAGGAAGTAGCTTGTGACGCAAAATGTACAACAGTTTATCACCGTTCGATTGAGCAATACCACTTTGAATAATCCACTTTCTGAGTTCAGGTTCCTCATCAAAATCTGGAGGGTATCCTTTTGGTGCTTTCTCGCAAATAAACTCCACGTCGTCATCGGCAACAGCCCCTTCGTCCGGACTATAGTAATCTTCATATTCATAGTCGATATAATCTTCGTTATCAGTCTGTAAATTAACTACGATTGATTAAGAGCATTTGATAAAATTTGTATTCCAAATGAACGTACCGAAAATTCATTGTGGGGATCAACTTCGCGAATGTCGTCCTTTCCAGAAATTACTCCTTCTGTTCCCACATGTTGGTGGTGTTCATAAACAAGGTTTTCGATACTGTCATCAACGAAATTTTCAATACCGTACGTAAATTCATTGCCTTGAAAATAAAATGAGCCAAATGTAAATATGTATACGTATGATTCATGTGTACAGAATAACGTTTTATTCTACACGGTTTAATTATTTCTAAATATAAAAATACAAATCGGTGCAAATTCGAGAAGTGTTAAACCACCATGTTCAGTAGCTGCAGAATCAGCGAAGAAACCTTGCAAATCAGAGTCGTAGACTGACTGAGCCTTTTTTCTTTTTCGACATTTCGTAACACGTAACACATTTAATTTTTTTTTGCTCATATTGCGCGATACTTTTCGGTAAAAAGATGTGTGCATAATAATAGCCCTAAATGTGCTCGTTTCGGCACAGCTTGTGAATTATTGGTGTCACATCGACATGGAAATGTGTGTAAGACATCGATATTTTGAGACAACATCGAGTGCTTAAACATCGATTTTTGCTACCCGATGTTTTATCAACATTTATTGTTTGCGTAAATTATTTTTCAGCTCTGAACATTTTTTGTATCTAACAACACTATTTTTATTATTTCAACAGATTGAATAATACATTTTTTTTTATGTACATGTGTAAATTCAATACAACTCTGACGCGAATGATCACCAGAGAGTAACCTACTGCTACGGTTCTCCTTGACTACTTGACGGATTTACCAAAAATCTCTGGGTTCGTATCGCCGGATTGCTAAATAAACGCTGAAGATGACCAAATTACAGTACAATTGGTTGGAAAATCCGATTTTGACAGGGCGTTAGGTATTGAAGTTAGCTGGAGAAAACTGCGAAACTGTAATTTTCATGTTACACACAAACAAACCTATGCTTATTGTTGATGTTATTTCTGCATTTGACGTAGCGTTGACGCTTTTGTTTAGGTATGGCACCTCGGCGTTAACTCTAGGCGTCAGAAAACGCTCGTTCCAACGCTTTTGTTTAGGTATGGCAGTTATATACCTGCGCTCGCACTCATGTCAACTCTAGAACGTTCTGCCGTCAATCGCACATTCTCTCGCTGTTCGCGGTATTCATCCACTTCTCGCTGTCGAATATTCTACGTCATTCCTCGAGCATTCTACCATTTTCTCGTTGTTCGCTTAACGCTTCCGCAAGATTAGCCATACTTACGGTGACCATAAATATATTTTGAAAATGCAGGACAATTTTTCAAAAAATTTTCCTACATATAATTGCGTAGTATAAAAATAACAAAAATATAATATATGTATATATACATTCCTCGTCATTTGAATAGCGCACCGTTTTTTTGATTTTCTACCATACAAAGTATGCTTGACAAAATTTTTATATGGAAGAAAATGCGCAGCACCGTCAACAAAAAAAATTGTCGCCCCTATGTTTATTTTTTTTTTTGATTTTCAAAAATTTTTTTTGGCACTGAGTTTTTGCATGCAGAAAATTGTGTTTTTTAGTCATTTCATTTCATATTCAATCACTTCATTACAATAGTCGATTAATTTTTTTAATTTAATCGATTGAAACAAGTATTTTACTCTATCTTTTAATAGTAAATAATCGATTATTTTTAAAACAATCAAAACTAAAAAAGGGATATTTAATTTATTCTTTTTAAATATTCAGGGCCGTTTTCTCATCTAACCTTTAGATTACCGAACTCTTTATCATCTCGATATACGAGCTTTCGTTTTCTCGTCAGCGCATTAATTTCTCGAATCGATAAATTATTCCTGACCCGATGTAGCCTTTAAAAATTTTTACCCAACTTTAAATTAAACATTTCCAACACATTTTTTTTCTTTGGTTTTGGTCCATGGTTAAGATGTATTAGATATTTGAACCAAGGTTTGGGTTTTGGCTAACAGCTGCTTTTGCTCTTTATTTGCAAGGCGAATTTATACAAGGTGGTAGCGGAAGACCAAACACAAAAACTACACTAGCAAACTAGCAAACTAAATGCACAAAAGTACAACAAACACATCATTTTGACAAACAGTACGAATTCGCCTTGAAATCAGCAGCTCCGGTAACACCTCCTCATATGAATTCAGCTTTTCTCTTTGCCTGTTGTTTTTTACGGATACTTTTGTCGACGTGATTTTTCTTATTGTTATCTTAATATCTCATATAAAAAATAGAAAAGCTGAACTTGAACCTCTTATATTTTACTTGCCCCAAATAATTCTGATATGGGTGAAATCATGGTAAAACGTTACATCGAGCGACATTTTTTGTTTTTGCATAGCGAAACGGTTGGTATTCTATACCTATGCCTTATGTTATATGTACTCACAAATTCATATTATTTATGTTATAGATATGTATGTAAAGAGAATAAATTAATTATCCTTTATTAAGTTTTGATTGTTTTACAAATAGTCAGTTATGTACTATTAAAAAATAGAGTAAAATAGTTGTTTGATTCGATTAAATTGCAAAAATTAATCGATTATAGTAATGAAATGATTAGTCGCTACCATTCCTAATCTTATTCGAAAAACGGTACATTGGTTGCGGCGAAAAGTTTTGCTTCCATAATTTGTGCAAGGCATCAATAGTGCGGATTATATGGATTAACTATTAATTTAATTGTGGTTCATCATTTTTAAACATCAGCGACAAAAGTACTGAGGTTAGTATCGATCGTTACGTTTTTATGTGCTGTGTAATTTATATAGTGTAACTATGCGATGGCGTTAACAATTAAAAAATGTTTGTAGAATACATATCTGGTGACAAAATCGCAATGGATATTGACTACGACTTGTACGACTACAAACTAGTAAAGTTTCTTGAAGAGTCTGTCGACGTGGTCCTGCCACATGTCATCGACATAGTTTACAAAGATTGGGTCTACTTCAATACTAAACTGGGTGTCTGCGAAACACGTTTTCCACCTTAAAAAACTGATTGAAAAATCAGAAGCACCCGCAAATTGGGAATCATATGAAATCGAAATTGTCGGTCATGCAAGTGAGTTAAAATAATATATCATTCTATTGCGCTTTATGAAATGTCGCAAAGTGGCATTTTGGCGGCGTAAGTCTAGGATTTGGTATCTTAAAGCTGATATTTCATGTCTATACAGAATCGTACAATGAAGCACTTGAGCGACTACAAGAATTAAGGAAGAAACCATTTGCTTTCACTGACAATGAAAATGCTTCCAAGAAATCCGAAGCTATGAAACGAGAACTTCAACGCCGGGCAAACGCTGCAGCTTTGAATGAAAAGAAAGCAGACGAACACTTTAGTGATAATGTTTGTTCTTTGAGCGAAATAGAGACAGGTAATAAACAAGCAATCAGAATGCAAAATAAAAGCAACATGTTTTTATTTTTGATATGTTTTAGAGGCGGATAAACCATCCTCAAACAAAAGGAAAGATAAACAATTTATTTCCAAATTAAAGAAGCCAAATCGAAAAAGTAAGAATTGACTAGAACTTTGGAAATTTATAGTTTTCAATATATCGAAGGTTCATATTCAATATCCGCTATCTGCAATTTTTACAAAAATGATTTTATGATATTAGACTGCATCTGCAACTTAACTGCCATTAATTTTACTTTTGCAATTCAATAGTACATTTTTCTAACAAGCGATATACAAGGTCAATATTAACATAATCGATGACAGTTAGGCCTTAGGTGGATTTTTATATCGGAATCTCAGTTTTGTGAAAATCGAAAACTGAGGGTATTGAATATAAGCCGTAGATATGATATTTATACATATATACATCAGTTAATTCTTAATTTACATTTAGGACGATCGCCACAATTTTCAAGTTCACCTGAAGCCTCTCCTGCTAAAAGATCATCAAAAAGTCTGAAGCATCGCAAAGATTTATACAGTGATGGTAAATATAGCATTTTCAGTTTAAATGAAACCATTTTCAAATTAAGCGAAACCTTTTTCAAATTAAATGACACCTTTTTCAGACTAAGCGAAACCTTTTTCAAATTAAATTAAAAAATAAATTGCATTTTTGTATTTAAAATGCCAAAACTGGTTTCTTAACCGCTATGAAAATGAAAAAAATATATAAACAAACTTTGGCAGTTTAAAGTGCAAATATATAAATAGAAAAAAATCAAAGCAGCTGTTTTACGCTACAACTTATTCAATATGCCTTGACCGTAAAGAAGAGCAACGTGTAACAGCGAATTCACAGTAAACCAAAAAAGGAAGTTTCATTTAATTTAAATAAAGTTTCATTGCATTTGAAAAAGGTTTCATTTAAACTGAAAATGCTATATTTCATGGTTGTATTTTTTCATTTGTTTTATCCATGCCTAAATTTTGTAATCGGTCTACGACTTTCAGAAAAAATCGTTGCAAGCTCGTACGAAGTGAGAAGCGAGAACTTAAATACTCTTTCCAATGCAACAACATCCCAAAAATCAAACAGCCCCAAAGTAACCTATAATCAAGTTTCAAATTATAATGGTATGGGAATTATAAGAGTAAAAATTTCTGAAATGGGACTCTCAAAACTGAAACTCATTAACCACTGACCATTCATTAATTTTAAAACGCTTTTAAGGTAATTTTACACTTGTGGTGTTCACAGTTCGTTACAAAATGGGTTGCAGAATGCTAACGTATTGATGTAGAGGCAAACAATTTTAAACAGTGACACTTTATCACAATAGCAGTCAAAAATATATAAATTAGTCAATAGCTAATTGCTTTAGAATTTGAGAGCCCCACTTCAAAAGCTTTTATACTGCAGTATTTTATTAATATATTGCAGTACCTTATTATTATACTGCAGTGTCTATTAATTGATCAAATTAAATAAATTTCTTAGTTTTGATGGAAATTCTGAAAAAGCAAACTGGAATCGAAACCGAAATAAAATTTTTACGGTCTGAACTTCGAGAAGTGAAGGAATTAATCAACGCATTTCAGAATAGTGATTATTCGGCCAGATGTCATTAAAATGGTCATCGCGTGACATCAAATATTCATTCCTTTATTGAGAAATATGACATCGAGTTACCAGTCTCTGTTGAGCAAAACTTAACAACGTTGAGCCAAAAATTAATGGAAGATGATTTGTTCTGCGCAGATTTCGTAAGTTTTGGACAAGCTTTGTTTCTTTGCACCTTGTAGCAACTAGTAAACTACACTCACAAAGAGAGGCAAGAAGGAAGAACGAGCAAAATATATGAAACCGAAAACTAGTAGAGATTAGTAAGTGAACAGATGATGGATGCTTAAATTAAATTTTATTTAAAAATTCAACAATTCGCCATTATTTAATGATTCACTCACTACCTAAACGTTTATTTATCTTCCTGTTGAATCGTTTGACAGCAGTTTGTGTTTTCACGCTCTTATTTTTGCTCTCTACTACTAGTATTTAACTTCTTTTTGGTTGTTTGTGTTTCCGACAGGGTAGAAATTTGATGCATTGTAGAATGATTTCCTTCGTCCCTTGTCAACTTTGGTTCGTGGTAAATCGGTTTCGGCGCTCTGCCATCCTCAGTATCATTTTTCGCTGTCGAAATACATCACTAGTTTTTTACCTTCCTTTTATTAGCTCGGGATGTAACTATGTAATATTGATGCGCCTAAAAGATGCAGCGATTTCTATTCTCAAGTTACATACCTGATGACAGTACGAATGGCAATTATAATAGGGAGGTTTTAGTTTTTTAAACTATAATTTTATTATGTTACGCAACGGTTTACTACCAGAAACATGTCTATTACTAGTCATGAGTACAGAAACACTAATACAAATGAATTTTTGAAGGGACAAAATATTCATATTTTGATGACTATTTCAGAAATTGGCTATCATGAGTCTCTTTAATCGACGCAAAACACTTGCAGTAAATTTAGCGAATATTATTAAAAACATAATTTCCCACCGAGTTGCCATGAAATACACAGCTGTAAGAAAAAGTCCGGAGAAACAGATTTTCAAAAAGGAACACAATAAAATTTACAGCATCATATTCGGTGAGTTTTCCAGCAAATATTTATAGTCACAAAAGAGCCCCAGCTCGGAGCGCTTACTCTCATAATGTGCTAAACTCAGACGCGGTTATATATGAGCCGCTTTTTTTTTAACTGGCATAAGTCACTTCACACCTCTTGTGCTTAAATGGCCGGTTACCTGTATCTGAACATGCCGGTTATTCGTGCAACTTCATCAATCAAAGGTAAAAGGTTTTGTCATTAGTTTATGACGATAGAACGATTTACAAATGGATTCGGTTACAAGTAACCGGTCATTTAAGCACAAGAGATATGAAGTGACTTATGCCACATTCAAAATAAACGCCCCATATGTGGCCTTATGTACCCCATTTGGGGCTCTAAAATTTTTTAGAGGCATATTTAAAAGTTTTTTTGGCTCTCCGAATATATTTGCAGGGCTTAGCTATGTGCATATATGTATAAAAACACATTGCATACACACATGTATAGTAACAAAAATAATCGTTTTGTTTATTCTTCAGATTTTATTAATACGACAAGAAAAGAAGATGAGCATATTTGTGATCAGGAATTCGCAAATTTACTGGGTTCGTGTCTGACGAACGCGAAAGACTGGGACGGACAAAGGAAAAACAGAAGATCAGGCGTTCAAGAATAAGCAAACGCAAAAAACAAAATTCAACTTTGTACTTAATTACAATAATAATCATATTCTCAAAAAAAGCATTTCTTTATTTTTTATTCACATAGAGCGTCTCAAAAAATCTGTCTAGGGCCTACATAAACTTCGCTAGCAAGGGCCCAGTTAGATTTTTCTTATAAGGCCCATGAAAGCAAAGTTCAGCCCTCTGGCTGGGGCCTACTTTGGCAAATCTGCCTAGCTCCAGCATAGAATTCGCTACCAGGGTCCAATCAATCCAAAGCATTAACAAACCATCAAGAGCCTGGCCAAACTTTTCTTGGAAGGCCCATGAGTTTAAAGGGGTGAATCGAGCTAGGGCCATTGTAAAATAGAGCTATAATTTCTAGCCGGGTAGTGTCGATATCCAAACAAGTTTTTTTTTGGTTGGAAAAATGCGAGTATACTTAAATTAAGCTTAATTTTTTGATAAATCACTTAGTACTATTACAAGTTTTTAGAAAATTCACTTTGATTTTAAGTTTTAAGGCAATTCAAATACAGTATGTATTTTAATTAAATAATTAAGTGTGTACACATTAATGTTGAAAAAACAATATCAAACTTAAAAACTACTGTCTTACTCCTTGCATGACTGTACTCTATATTCGCCGACATCCCACGCCGCTGTCTCAAAATGTTGGTTGTTGCTGTTGTAAATTATTTTCCCCCGCTGCAGTCCCGTAACAATTTTAATTTAAAGTTGATTTAGTATTTCATTTAAAGTTGATTATGTATTTTAGTAAAAGTTGATTAAATACTCCAAATATAGCGTGAGTATGCCGCTATGCGAACGATCGCGTGGGGTTACTGCACAAGTTTTCAGGCTACCTCTGTTCGGCTGGTGGTATGCCTAACGCGACCGCCGCATGCCCACTTACAGTGAAAAAATACTGTTTTACGCGCGTATCGGGCTTTCTGTATACGCGCGCATGTGCGTAGCGAAGTGGCGTGGCTTAATGTTGCGGTGGCGTTATGTATGATTGCAGGTGGTGGCGTGGCTTTTATACATAAGCATATACTTGCGTGGTTGGTGGTTGGCTGTACTCAAAAACTTGTTGAAAATTTATGTAAATATGTGGTGTGCGACGTAAAAATTTGGTACCGTTTTAAGGTTCAGCTGCCGTTTTCATAGCGGTATGCCGTTTGAAATACAGTCCGGTTCACTTGATTAGAGGCAATAATTTTTATGGAAGAAAATGGTTATTAAAGCCACCGAATTTGATCAAGTAACAAAATGTTTTCTGATAATTCAAGCTAAGACTGAACTTTGCTCGAAAATAAACACGTATCAAAATATTATTCCATCTAACGGTATTTCACAGCAGTAAAACTTCAGCAGCTGTAATATTGTGCTTGATTTATTGGTTCACTTGAATAGAGGCACTAGCCAAATAAGAAAAAAATAATAATAAATACAGATTTGTTTTTTTTTTTACATTTATTATTTAAAGCTTAATATTTTGTGCTGCCACCTTGTTTATAAATTACTTCGTAAATACGTTGAGGAATGGATTTGTACAAATTCTCTAGATAGCCTAATGAAATTTCAGACCAGGCCGTTTTAATGCTTCGAATTAAAGCATTTTTGTCTTCAAATTGTTGCCCATTCTCATAAACTTTACGAGCAAGCCATCCCCATAGATTTTCAATAATGTTTAGATCTGGGGAATACGGTGGCCATGCTAAAGTTTCAACGTTTTGGGACGCAATCCAACTTTTGACCGCTCTTGAAGTGTGTACAGGTGCATTATCCTGTTGAAAGATCCAGTTAATAGGTCCAAATGTTTCCCGCATCTCGGGAAAAGATGATTCCAACAGAGCTTTATAGCTGTTTCCCGTCATTTTGTAGTCTACAATTTTCAATTCGAACGCGCCGTAGTACGATATTGCTCCCCATACCATAACACCACCTTCACGGCTGTGATGTCGACTCAAGTACCTTTCTTCCTTTCTTAAGTCATGGAAATAGTAATTGTATCCATCCGGCCCGTCCAGATTAAACTTCTTTTCGTCACTAAATATTACTTTTTTCCATTCACCGGGGTCGTTATTTGTAACAGAACTCCAAGCCATGTGGTCCCTTGCAAAATCGAGGCGGCGTTCCTTGCGAAATTTATTTAGAGGTGATTTTTTTTGTAATTTTTTATGCTTCAGATGTGGCGCTTTTAGAATAGCCCTTCGAACGGTGGGTTTGCTGGCTGCAACATTTGCCATTTCTTTAATTTTTGCTGTTGAAAGGGCGGAATTCGATGCAATCCTAAGGATTTTGCGGGTTTCCTTCGGTGTCAAAGCCATCGCAGTTCTGCCTTTGTAGTTCTTACCATAGGAGGTACCTTGTTTCATGTAATGATCCACAACATTTGGACTTCGACCAATTTTTTTGGCAATTTGGCGATTCGAAAGTCCCTCTGAGGTCAAGATATCGATTTGTCCTTTTTCGCGATCAGTTAAACCTTTCTGCTTTCCCATTTTATTAGAATTGAGAAGTTTTCGACCAAACACAATGAATACTTAAAAAAAAGCGATCCTTTTTCACACCTTTATTGCGCAAATAATGTAGGCAAACTGGGCGCCTCTATTCAAGTGAACCAATAAATCAAGGACAATATTACAGCTGCTGAAGTTTTACTGCTGTGAAATACCGTTAGATGGAATAATATTTTGATGAATGTTTATTTTCGAGCAAAGTACAGTCTTAACTTGAATTATCAGAAAATATTTTGTTACTTGATCAAATTCGGTGGCTTTAATAAACATTTTCTTCCATAAAAATTATTGCCTCTAATCAAGTGAACCGGACTGTATGTATGTATTTAATATATGTACGATGTGAAAATGCTGTACGCCGTAAAAACTGTACGGTGAAGAAATGCTGTGCCGTTTTAATGTTGCGATACCGTTTTCATAGGAATATACCGTGTGATGGTGTTGTACAGTAATCCCAAAAATGTAGTACACTCATTTTTCTACTCACCAACCACGACCACCGCCACACTTGTGTTGCTTTTAGCACTTTTTCATGCGCGTAAGGACTCCAGAGGCTCCGCGTCATGGTCGCCATGTCGTCCAAACTTCCTACCCGAATACTCGTGCTTGCTTACCTTTGGTATTTAGGAGCACCAAGACGCCGGCTACTCAGAAATGTTGAACTGGTTATCACCTGTGATGTGTCTGACCGTCGGACTGTTCCGGCTCTAGGTGGGGCACCGCTGAGGCTTAAAACTGCTCGATTTAAAAACGCAGAATCTTGGTAGCAGTACTGGCTCCTTATTGCTGGCTGGGTAGCAAGTCTGCTTACGGAGTTTGACTCCTCAAACTCACAAGTAAAAATGTTCTTTTAAATTCAAACTTATAATTATCGTGCACCCGCGGCAACTGCATTCGCTTATAATATATAAACACCGTTTTCAAAACTGATTTATAAGAAATTTATTATTTTTCACAGGGATAAATCAACCGATTAGTTTAAAGTGCGCGAAATGAATGAATGCTAGAATTTTCTAAGGTACCGCTTAACTTAAAAGTGGAACGTAAGTTTACCTATGGAACAAACCTTTTGTCAGTGCTGAATTAGGGTTGCCATTACAAAGTTGATCTGCAGAAGGTCGCCGTAACTATTCAGAAATCAGCTGTTGTAGATGCAAATCGCTTTTCACACGCGAAATTGTTCATTGAAAACCTGAAAGGAAAAGGAGATCCCGAACGAAAAGGATATTCTGCCGGACCAACTAGAGAGATGATGCTTTGGAGTTAGCAGTACCTTTTAAGACTTGAGCAAAAGGACCAATATGCCACAGAGATACCAATTTGAGAGAAAGCGCGCACATTGCCAAAGGACAGTTCCCTAAGAAAACTTAGCCCTTTCATAGATTATCTAAAGATAATACGCATGAGAAATCACCTTGAAAATGACACACACGTTTCAGAACCCTATAACATTGCCAAGGCAACATCGCATTACTTACCTGATTGTAGATTGGTACCACAGGAAGTTCAAACACGTAAATCATGAAACAGTCATAAACGAAATTTTCCAAAAGTACCACATACCTCTGCGAGCCTTACTACGAAGTATTCGCCTAAATTGCCGATTTTGAAAAATTCAAAATGCACAGCCAACACCGCCAGAAACGAGCCCGTTGCTAGCTGCGCGAACATCGCCATATACGAAACCCTTTTCTCATGTTGGTATTAACTTTTTAGGCCCCTATTTGTAACTACCGGAAGACGCAGTGAGAAAAGGTATGGAGTTGTGTTCACCTGTCTCACATGCCGAGCAGTGCATATCGAAATTGCACACAGCCTTACAATGAGTTCTTGCTTAATGGTTATAAGGATCTTCATAGCGAGAAGAGGCACCCCGAATCACATATATAGCGATAATGGCACAAACCTGCGAGCGGATGAAAACGAACTTCGCAAGGCTTATAACGAGATCGACTTTGGTTCGCTCAAATGGGAATTCACCAGTACCACTGCTGAATGGACGTTTATCCCTCCTGCAAGCCCACACATGGGAGGGGCCTGGGAACGTATGGTACGCTCTATCAAGCGAGTGCTGTATCAAATCATCCCGCCGGAATCTAAACTCAACGATGAGAAGCTCCTAAACTTGATGTTAGAAGTGGAAAGCATTACAAACCAACGACCACTAACCCAGCTATCATTGGAAACAGCTGACCTGGAAGGACTGACACCCAATCATTTGTTACTGGGTTCATCATCTGGTGGTGGACCTCCAGGTAAATTTGACCAGTCGGATCAGTATGTCAAAGGTTGTTGGCGGCACACGCAGTACTTAGCGGACGTCTTTTGGAAACGGTGGATAATTGAGATTCTGCCTGAGCTAACGAAACGTACAAAATGGTACGACAAAACTAAGCCGGTCCAGGTTGGGGACATCGTAATAGTAGTTGATGATAACGTACCTCGACACTGTTGGCCCAAGGGTGCAGTCACTTACACCATGCTATCCAGTGAGAACCAAAAATGGGGAGTATCACCGACCTGTTGCCAAATTAGCTATTTTGGATATTAATTGAAATTTAGCAGTGTTGTTTCTTGTTTGGGTATTCGCGAACTCACGAATACCGGGGGGGAGTGTTGACAACCCTGTAACTAGCCATGAAATGTATCGGATATCGATTACATCCTTTTATCTTGATTCGCCATTAAAAAATAATCACGACATTTGTAATTTGGTTTGCAGGAGAAAACCGATGTGTAAGAATAACCTATACTAATTTTATTAATTACATTTACTGATCTTAAACTATCATTGTCTTTCTTTATATTGTAACGTAGCTTTGCCTATGCTACAATAATATATTCAACATCACCCCAGCATGCGCCTTAAAACTGCACATAGGTACAACTATATAAACATACATACATACATACCCCTATGTACATACACGTACAAATTTCGCAAACACCAACTTAGACAACCATGCGCAGTAACATATGGAAGAAATTCGCTACACAAAACACCAAATTCGGAATAAGGCCACTCACTTCTCAAACAGCTCCATCAAAGCCGGAGCTAAAGGTGCCAACATGAACTCCACCAGCATCAGTTGTCCGTAGGTAAGCACGGAGTGTATCCGGGGCTTCGGGCCTATTTGGGGTGCTCTTGGCTTTCCCCCTCGGTGGAAGACCGACTGGTTGAAGGGGGGCTGCAAGGGGGGGAATACCCCTCATGCAACACTCCAAAACCATTATGGGCTAGACCCATTTTTGGACACGGTCTCAAGCAGACAGGGGGCGTGACCCCCTGCCTGCTAATGATACCGCGAACGGGCACGAAAACATACGGGCGGAACGGGCAACCTTTCGATGCCCTGGGGGGACCGCACTAACGATCAGTTGTCCGTAGGTCACCCATCTGGACC
The DNA here is from genome assembly GCF_001687245.7 of Rhagoletis zephyria. Classification (NCBI taxonomy): domain Eukaryota; kingdom Metazoa; phylum Arthropoda; class Insecta; order Diptera; family Tephritidae; genus Rhagoletis; species Rhagoletis zephyria. The sequence continues at coordinate 11,549 of NW_016159471.1, read as the reverse complement.
GCCAGCACCGCTGCCGCCCTTAGGCCGACACCGCTACCGAGGACCGCCCGCAAGCGTTACCGAGGACTGCTATTTGTACTCACTGTCATCCAGGGCCGCCGCAGTAATCATCACCACCGCTAGGGCCCGTACCGGTGCTCATAACCGGGGCCGCCCAAGGCCGAAGCTACCAACCGTGGGCCGCCCACCATAATCATCGAGGACTACGAACGCTAACCATCGCCAACCAGGGCCGCTGTCACCACCATTAGGGCCTGCCGCCCTCATCATTACCTGGGCCACCGCCAACGTCACCGCTGAGGCCGCCACCACCACATCTTGCTGTCACCAGAAGCGCTCCCGTCGCCGTACAATTACCCGCCGAATAATCTCCGACACCGACTGCCGACTCTCTTCTTTACCTTCCTCTCTCCCCTACACAAGTTGCCGGTATTCTAGATAGCCGCGTGTGTGTGGGTGTGTTCGACTTAATACACAAATCATTGTGTTTTATTTGGTGGGGGTTGAGTGGGACCTTCGCTGGACTCTGGAGCGGATGAGCATACCTCAGCCTTCGACAAAACCCACCTCATAATATTTAAATAAGGTTTAAAAGCGATTGTCACAGAGCAGCTTGAGTTTGATTTAATACGCTATAAACACGGAGTTCTCCGAAGCAAGGACCAAGTTAATAACATTTATGCACCGACCTTCCGGATTTGGTTCTAACCACGTTTCCTTTGTCTTCGAGCACTACTTCCTTTTTGTATCTGGGGGTGAGTTTATTGCCTATTCGCTTATTGATTTTTACGTAAATCATGTCATTACTTGAATATGTTTTTGCCTCTGTCCTCTTTTTGTTATGGAATGTAAGGTGTTTTTCCTGTTTGTCAACTATTTTCCTGTCGAGTATGTCATTTTCGATTAATGTCGGGTCGCTGTCAACGCTTCTGCCGAAAAATATTTCAATGGGTTTCTTTTTGGTAGTCGAATGTATTGAGTGGTTATATTTGCATATGGATTTATTCAGTAATTCTTCAAAACTATTGTGGGTATTTTCTGCTCTTATACAGCGCACTATCTCGTAAGGGTTGAGTGAAAACGCTCTACCTGACCATTTACTGAGCTGGTGTAAGGAGAGGTTTTAAAAATTTCGATGTCATACTGGTTTTCGGACATAAATACTATGGAAGATGAGTTAAAAGATTTTTCGTTGTCAATAACAATTTTCTCTGGGATTCCGAAGGATGTAAGTAGGTCTTGTAAGGGTACTTCTATGTCTTCCGTTGCTCTTGATTTAATGGTTTTCGCTTGCGCGCATTAGGAAAATTTGTCTATGGCAGTGAGGATTACTTTGCTATTAGTATGGTAAATGTCGATGTGGACTATCCCCCTATTCTAGAACCCGAATTTTCGTAACTCGTAATTGGTAGCTGTTCAAATATCTTTGAACATGGGTATATCTGCCTAAGTAAGATAATAAATATAGGTAGTAAAAACATTTAAAAATATATGTATACACAGTACAAAAATAATCATTTATTTTGCCCTCGGCAATATGTTCAAACATC
>NW_016159471.1:0-2335 GCF_001687245.7 Rhagoletis zephyria | reverse complement strand
AATACACAAATCATTGTGTTTTATTTGGTGGGGGTTAGTGGGACCTTCGCTGGACTCTGGAGCGGATGAGCATACCTCAGCCTTCGACAAAACCCACCTCATAATATTTAAATAAGGTTTAAAAGCGATTGTCACAGAGCAGCTTGAGTTTGATTTAATACGCTATAAACACGGAGTTCTCCGAAGCAAGGACCAAGTTAATAACATTTATGCACCGACCTTCCGGATTTGGTTCTAACCACGTTTCCTTTGTCTTCGAGCACTATTTCCTTTTTGTATCTGGGGGTGAGTTTATTGCCTATTCGCTTATTGATTTTTACGTAAATCATGTCATTACTTGAATATGTTTTTGCCTCTGTCCTCTTTTTGTTATGGAATGTAAGGTGTTTTTCCTGTTTGTCAACTATTTTCCTGTCGAGTATGTCATTTTCGATTAANATCTTTTTGTTATGGAATGTAAGGTCTTTTTCCTGTTTGTCAACTATTTTCCTGTCGAGTATGTCATTTTCGATTAATGTCGGGTCGCTGTCAACGCTTCTGCCGAAAAATATTTCAATGGGTTTCTTTTTGGTAGTCGAATGTATTGAGTGGTTATATTTGCATATGGATTTATTCAGTAATTCTTCAAAACTATTGTGGGTATTTTCTGCTCTTATACAGCGCACTATCTCGTAAGGGTTGAGTGAAAACGCTCTACCTGACCATTTACTGAGCTGGTGTAAGGAGAGGTTTTAAAAATTTCGATGTCATACTGGTTTTCGGACATAAATACTATGGAAGATGAGTTAAAAGATTTTTCGTTGTCAATAACAATTTTCTCTGGGATTCCGAAGGATGTAAGTAGGTCTTGTAAGGGTACTTCTATGTCTTCCGTTGCTCTTGATTTAATGGTTTTCGCTTGCGCGCATTAGGAAAATTTGTCTATGGCAGTGAGGATTACTTTGCTATTAGTATGGTAAATGTCGATGTGGACTATCCCCCTATTCTAGAACCCGAATTTTCGTAACTCGTAATTGGTAGCTGTTCAAATATCTTTGAACATGGGTATATCTGCCTAAGTAAGATAATAAATATAGGTAGTAAAAACATTTAAAAATATATGTATACACAGTACACAAATAATCATTTATTTTGCCCTCGGCAATATGTTCAAACATCTTTGAACATGAGTACATACATATCTGCCAGGGTAATAAAATTTAACATAAAAAATACGTGCATATGTATGTACCTACTTAGACAATAACATATACTCATCCATATGAACATGTATTTAGAAAAGGATCGTTTTGTCTGCACATGCAATGCAAGAAACAAAACATACTTATTTACATACAGAAAATATTTACGTATATGTATACAGTCCACTACTCTGTCAAATGTATGATAAGCAAAGCAATCGAAATTCTCTGCGATCTTGTTGCCTGAGTACGAAGATTGCTGCTTATCATAACATAAATTTAAAATCACATAAATTGTAATACATACTGAAATAAGAGATCAATGCGTTTATCTCTTGCATACAAATATATATACACACATACCTATGCATGCATTAGAAAATGCATTAGATAATAGGCTTTGCATGTATATAGCCGATGCACATGCAAGCAATAAAAATATAATTAGAAGACCAAGGCATTGGTTGGTAATCTTATGTAAATATACATACATACATGCACATGTACATATACACACACATACATATATAATTAGTTAAGGAAATAGAGTTAGAAAATTGTATATAAAAGAAAAATGTTGAATAAATTAATCAGATTCGTAAAGACTCTCAATAACACGCTTCTTTTCTTTCTTTTATATTTTATGCTTTACTTCCCCCCACCAGAGGTAAGGGGTAAAGCATCTAACTATCTGTCTTCTTCTTTCTTTATTAAGGTTTTACTTCCCCCCACCAGCGGTAAGGGGTAAAATTATTAATATTGAAAGTACTAACCTCTTATTTTATTAAACTCTACTTCCCCCCACCAGTGGTAAGGGGTAGAGAATTTTAAAATAAGAGTATTTGTAGTTCGCGCATTGCTGAGCGTTACTTGTTACCCCCCACCCGAGGTAAGGAACAAGTGACTCAGCTCTGCTACGAACAGTAGCTACGCTACGAAAAACGAAATATTCACATGCTGCTACTCTTGCGGAAACATGTGCAGCATTGCCAGCTTTCAGTTGTTCTTCGAAGATTGCTGAATGAAGGAAAACAAAGTGGAAAAGAATTAAAAAACACTAATGAAGTGCTTATTTATAGTAATTGCTTGATTTTACATATTGTGAAGGAAACGGTGGACTCTATTCATTTGCAATCATAGCAGCGGAGTAAGAG
>NW_016159470.1:34077-84955 GCF_001687245.7 Rhagoletis zephyria | reverse complement strand
TTATAACATGCAAGTTGGGGCGCTGACGGGCACGTCCCAAGTATGTCTTTCCCGTGCTCATACGTTTGCCATTTTCCACCGTGCCAGGCGCACGTGTACAACCAATGGCAGCGCCTTCATCGCCGATTCGCTGGACGCGCGGCACGCCTAGCGCTGCCGAGGCATTACAAATCAAATTCAATAAATCATCGTAGTAGAAATTGAAATCGTTGAGTACGACATGGCCCATTGGATTGGTGCTATTGCCGACCGGCGTTACAGCTTTTCGGAAATAGGGCAGCACATCATTCCAACCCCAGCCTACATTGCCTTTCGCAAGCCAGCTATCGTAGTCGCGTCGATTTCCACGCAGAAAAAGCATACCATTTATTCCGCCCGTGCCGCCAACCATTTTACCGCGAGGCCAGTAGCATGAGCGATCACGCGCCGCATAGCAGGCGGATGTCTGCGGCTCAGTGTAGTAGTGCCAGTTGAAATTCGTAAACATTCCGTATGAGTATATACTGGGCATCTTACGATTGTCAAAGAGGAAGTTAAATATTAAAAAAACAAAAATGACCGAAGAAAATAACCTGCATACCTCAGACTCCTGTGGCGGATCACCGCCGGCCTCCAACACGAGCACCTTCCAATTGCGGTTCTCACTCAAACGACTAGCAACTACTGAACCTGCCGACCCAGCGCCAACCACAACAAAGTCGTACGCCTCCAAGCCCTTTTCCAGCGCCAAATCGCCATAGTCCTCGGGCCAGTTCTCCTTTGCAGATATTGCACATTGTGCTGTGATGAGCGTTTGTAACAGGGAGCCCAGCAAGTTGTTCAACGTGCCCACAGAGGGATTGGGACAGTGCGCGTGTAAAATGGGTGCAGACATTTGTTGCGTATGAACGTACAGAGCGTTTTACTCAGTTTGTAAGCAAGAATATACTACAATTGCTTTAAAATAGCTGACTTTTGTTTTATTTCAGAACAGATGTGAGGTGAATGCCATCGAGGTGAAATACAAAGAGGAAATACGTGTCATACACAATGCTTTATTTACTTAGCTTNTGGCACCTTTAAGCCTAAGTTGTTCGAAAACTAATATCGAATCTAATATCTTTAGGATCAGATTCGGATTCTATTCCTATAACAATCTGCTATAATATTTTAGTCAACATAAGATTGTTTAAATTTTGTTGGCCTGTGTAATAATAGTTTGGTGCTTACACATACGTTAGTGTATGGCCGAGCTTCTCCTCCGATTTGTGGAGTGCGCTTTGATGCTGTTACACAAAGGGGAGGGACCTACAGTTTTACGCCGACTCCGTGTACACGATAACTCGAGCAAGAGTTTAGATATCTCAACGACATTTGGTATTTATCCAAGGTAGGTTGGTATTGAAAATGGGCGAAATCGGACCCACTTCCCATATAACGGTACTTTCGAAAAATGCAAAAACTACGATATTTGAGTAAATATTAGATGCAAATTGTTGAGAATTAATATGTGAAGAACGATTTTGGTACAAAATAATATTGTTATGAACTTTTTGGAAAATGGGCGTGACCCCGCCCACTTATGATTAGATGCTGTATCTCAGTAGCCGCTTCACCAATCCTTCTGAAACTCGGTACGGTGTAGCTAAGAAATCTGTTGAAAATATTTGAAATCGGGCAATAACCACGCCCACCTGCCATATAACGGTAATTTACAGAAACACGCAAACTGCGATAAATCAGTAACTAAATTTACTCTGAGTTAATAGTTACAACAATCTTTTAACAATAAATAATACTGCTATAGCTCTTTTAAGAATTGGGCGTGGCACCGCCTACTTGATAACTACAAGGGTGTATCTCGGTATCTACTTTATCGATTTTTACCAAACGTGGTTCAATTCCATCATTAAGCCTAACCCAGCATATTATCGAAAACGTGTGAAAGCGGGGAAAACACCCCTACTTATCATGCAAGGGTAGTTTAGAGAAAGTTGAAACGACGTTATTTGATACCTGCGCTGGGTATATAAAGTTTGGCTTCGCCCGAGCTTATACTTCTTTACTTGTTTGATGTTGGTTTGCACAGGCCTTGAACCCAGGCCCTGCGGTCATCAGGAAAGCAGCGGAATATGTTCAAATAAGGGCTCAAGTAAGAGTGAAAGGATTCTGTATATGCAAAGAGAAAGAGGTCAAAACGAAATAAATAGTTTCTTGTGGTTCGCCATTGACACAAAGGACAAAAAAAAATTGCAAATAAATCGTTTATTAATCCGCAATAATTAGAATACGATAACATTAGGAAAAAAGTNGTTCAATTACATCATTAAGCCTAACTCAGCATATTATCGAAAAACACCCCTACTTATCATGCAAGGGTAGTTTAGAGAAAGTTGAAACGACGATATTTGATACCTGCGCTGGGTATATAAAGTTTGGCTTCGCCCGAGCTTATACTTATTTACTTGTTTGATGTTGGTTTGCACCGGGCTTGAACCCAGGCCCTGCGGTCATCAGGAAAGCAGCGGAACATGTTCAAATAAGGGCTCAAGTAAGAGTGAAAGGATTCTGTATATGCAAAAAGAAAGAGGTCAAAACGAAATAAATAGTTTCTTGTGGTTCGCCATTGACACAAAGGACAAAAAAAAAATTGCAAATAAATCGTTTATTAATCCGCAATAATTAGAATACGATAACATTAGGAAAAAAGTGATCAAATGAGGGAGCCGCGATTCTATTTCTATTACAAATCTACATATACATATATCTTACTGGGCTCCGGCTCTAACATAGAAAATACAGAACCACCCGCCCAGCGTTATTATCCCTTTGCGTCCAATGGCGTCCAGTCGTCCTTTATGAAGTCCGCGGCGCGTTCCGCAATCATAATGGTCGCTGCATTCGTATTCGCGCTCACCACGTCAGGCATAATGCTTGCATCAGCGACGCGCACATTCCAAGCGCCACGCAGTCGTAGCCGAGGACTAACACACGCAGTGGAATCGCCAGATGGGCCCATTTTCACAGTGCCTGTTACGTGGAATGACGTTGTGGAGAAGTATTTAATGTAGCAGCGCCAATAGGCATCACTTCTATATACCCATTTATCACATTCCTTTATAGGTATACGCAGAATAGTGGCATTTACAGCGCGGTAGGCATGAGTACGCACAAGACGTTCCTGGAAACGCACTCCGCGCAACATACTCTCCAAATCCTCGGGATCATCAAGGTAGTTGGGTATAATGCGCGGATTGTCCTTATAGTTCCTACTACTTAGGCGCACCAGTCCTGTCGATTTTGGATGCGAGAGTACATTGAATATATTCATCATATCAGTTTGGTTTATAATGTTGCTTAAATAATTAGCGTACTGTGGTTGCATAGCGGAGATATCTGTGGAAAGCTTCACAGCATCAATGTCGCTGTAGTGAAAGAAGATATTGTGGAATTCCGTGGTAGGGTACGTTACGTTACTATTTGGCACTGTATTGACGAAACTCACTACTGAAGTGGTGGAATGACTAGAGAGCGGGCCTTTGCCATACATCAGATAGTTAAACATGTTTTCCATGATTTTAGCTTGCCCATTGCGCTCCTTCGGACGCGCCTGCAACTTAAAATACAGCAAGGTCATTAGATGATCCTGCAGGTTGTTGCCAACAGGTAAATCATGCAGCACTGGTATTTGCAAACTATTCAGATGCTCCCTCGGTCCTACTCCCGACAGCATTAGTAGCTTAGGAGACTCGATTGTGCCCGCCGACACCACTACCTCACGCTGAATTCTCGCCGTCATTTTGTGTATATCTCGTAATACGAATGAGACCGACACAGCGCGTCGACCACTAATATCGAAGTTGATCTTTGTAACATGTGCGTTCTTTATAACATGCAAGTTGGGGCGCTGACGGGCACGTCCCAAGTATGTCTTGGCTGTGCTCATACGTTTGCCATTTTCCACCGTGCCAGGCACGCGTGTACAACCAATAGCAGCGCCATCATCGCCGATCCGCTGGACGCGCGGTACGCCCAGCACCGCCGAGGCGTTACAAACCAAATTCAATATATCATCATAGTAGAAATTGAAGTCGTTAAGTACGACATGTCCCATTGGATTGGTGCTATTTCCGACCGGCGTCACAGCTTTTTGGAAATAGGGCAGCACATCATTCCAACCCCAGCCTATATTGCCTTTCGCAAGCCAGCTATCGAAGTCGCGTCGATTTCCACGCACAAAAAGCATACCATTTATGCCGCCCGTGCCGCCAATCATTTTACCGCGAGGCCAGTAGCATGAGCGATCACGCGCCGCATAGCAGGCGGATGTCTGTGGCTCAGTGTAGTAGTTCCAGGTGTTATTCGTCAACATTGCGTATGAGTATAAACTGGGAATCTTACAATTGACAAAGAGGAAGTTAAATATTATTAAAAAAAATAAAAAATGACTGTAGAAAAAAAACCTGCATACATCAGACTCCTGTGGAGGATCACCGCCGGCCTCCAACACGAGCACCTTCCAGTTGCGGTTCTCACTCAAACGACTAGCAACAACTGAACCTGCCGACCCAGCGCCAACCACAACAAAGTCGTACGTCTCCAAGCCCTTTTCCAGCGCCAAATCGCCATAGTCCTCGGGCCAGTTCTCCTTTGCAGATATTGCACATTGTGCTGTGATGAGCGTTTGTAACAGGGAGCCCAGCAAGTTGTTCAACGTGCCCACAGAGGGATTGGGACAGTGCGCGTGTAAAATGGGTGCAGACATTTGTTGCGTATGAACGTACAGAGCGTTTTACTCAGTTTGTAAGCAAGAATATACTACAATTGCTTTAAAATAGCTGACTTTTGTTTTATTTCAGAACAGATGTGAGGTGAATGCCATCGAGGTGAAATACAAAGAGGAAATACGTGTCATACACAATGCTTTATTTACTTAGCTTAAACGACTAAGTTCCCGGATAAAATACGATAGCCGTAAATATGTAAATACATAAATAAGCACGCGTACGACTGAAGAATAAACAGTCTTTGATACAACTTCTATTTGCAGAAAGATGCGATTGAACTTGAGAAAAAATTGTTCGCTGACGCAAGTTTGCGCCATCAGTCTTTGTGAACGGAATTATCGCCAATGCCTGTTAAGCGATTATTAAGGATCTCTCTTCTTTTGAGTAGCGCACCATGTTAGTTTTAGAGTGAATAGAGAAACTTAACTTCATGCCAAGGGGTAATACTTTGGATATGAGGATAATAATAATAACACTGCCCAGCAAAATTCTGTTGCGTAAAATATTGCAGCCGATTCTTATAAGATTTTGATCGAATCTGATCTTGAATTTTTTTTCCAGTTTTTAAGTTTTCAAGCAACTTGGGGTTAAAGGTGTCTTCCTCTCCACTGCTAGATTTCCACTGCTAGAGTCAGTTCTACTTCAAAGAGTGGTACAGGAATTTCTGCAGTATGTAGATAAAGGCCGTTAACCCTTTAACCATATTTTTTTTAATTTTGAGTATTTAAGGGCAGTGTTTAGGCTTTCATATCCTCCCACACAGACAGATATATGGCATCAATATATTGTTTTACAGAGGCTCAAAAATGTTCAAAAACGGTTTTTTGGCACCTTTAAGCCTAAGTTGCTCGAAAACTAATATCAAATCTAATATCTTTAGGGTCAGATTCGGATTCTGCGGGAAAAATCGTATAACAATCAGCTATAATATTTTAGTCAACATAAGATTGTTTAAATTTTGTTGGCCTGTATAATAATAGTTTGGTGCTTACACATACGTTAGTGTATGGCCGAGCTTCTCCTCCGATTTGTGGAGTGCGCTTTGATGCTGTTACACAAAGGGGAGGGACCTACAGTTTTACGCCGACTCCGTGTACACGATAACTCGAGCAAGAATTTAGATATCTCAACGACATTTGGTATTTATCCAAGGTAGGTTGGTATTGAAAATGGGCGAAATCGGACCCACTTCCCATATAACGGTACTTTCGAAAAATGCAAAAACTACGATATTTGAGTAAATATTAGATGCAAATTGTTGAGAATTAATATGTGAAGAACGATTTTGGTACAAAATAATATTGTTATGAACTTTTTGGAAAATGGGCGTGACCCCGCCCACTTATGATTAGATGCTGTATCTCAGTAGCCGCTTCACCAATCCTTCTGAAACTCGGTACGGTGTAGCTAAGAAATCTGTTGAAAATATTTGAAATCGGGCAATAACCACGCCCACCTGCCATATAACGGTAATTTACAGAAACACGCAAACTGCGATAAATCAGTAACTAAATTTACTTCTGAGTTAATAGTTACAACACACTTTTAACAATAAATAATACTGCTATAGCTTTAAAAAAAAAAAAAAAATTGGGCGTGGCACCGCCCACATGATAACAACGTGGTTCAATTACATCATTAAGCCTAACTCAGCATATTATCGAAAAACACCCCTACTTATCATGCAAGGGTAGTTTAGAGAAAGTTGAAACGACGATATTTGATACCTGCGCTGGGTATATAAAGTTTGGCTTCGCCCGAGCTTATACTTATTTACTTGTTTGATGTTGGTTTGCACCGGGCTTGAACCCAGGCCCTGCGGTCATCAGGAAAGCAGCGGAACATGTTCAAATAAGGGCTCAAGTAAGAGTGAAAGGATTCTGTATATGCAAAAAGAAAGAGGTCAAAACGAAATAAATAGTTTCTTGTGGTTCGCCATTGACACAAAGGACAAAAAAAAAATTGCAAATAAATCGTTTATTAATCCGCAATAATTAGAATACGATAACATTAGGAAAAAAGTGATCAAATGAGGGAGCCGCGATTCTATTTCTATTACAAATCTACATATACATATATCTTACTGGGCTCCGGCTCTAACATAGAAAATACAGAACCACCCGCCCAGCGTTATTATCCCTTTGCGTCCAATGGCGTCCAGTCGTCCTTTATGAAGTCCGCGGCGCGTTCCGCAATCATAATGGTCGCTGCATTCGTATTCGCGCTCACCACGTCAGGCATAATGCTTGCATCAGCGACGCGCACATTCCAAGCGCCACGCAGTCGTAGCCGAGGACTAACACACGCAGTGGAATCGCCAGATGGGCCCATTTTCACAGTGCCTGTTACGTGGAATGACGTTGTGGAGAAGTATTTAATGTAGCAGCGCCAATAGGCATCACTTCTATATACCCATTTATCACATTCCTTTATAGGTATACGCAGAATAGTGGCATTTACAGCGCGGTAGGCATGAGTACGCACAAGACGTTCCTGGAAACGCACTCCGCGCAACATACTCTCCAAATCCTCGGGATCATCAAGGTAGTTGGGTATAATGCGCGGATTGTCCTTATAGTTCCTACTACTTAGGCGCACCAGTCCTGTCGATTTTGGATGCGAGAGTACATTGAATATATTCATCATATCAGTTTGGTTTATAATGTTGCTTAAATAATTAGCGTACTGTGGTTGCATAGCGGAGATATCTGTGGAAAGCTTCACAGCATCAATGTCGCTGTAGTGAAAGAAGATATTGTGGAATTCCGTGGTAGGGTACGTTACGTTACTATTTGGCACTGTATTGACGAAACTCACTACTGAAGTGGTGGAATGACTAGAGAGCGGGCCTTTGCCATACATCAGATAGTTAAACATGTTTTCCATGATTTTAGCTTGCCCATTGCGCTCCTTCGGACGCGCCTGCAACTTAAAATACAGCAAGGTCATTAGATGATCCTGCAGGTTGTTGCCAACAGGTAAATCATGCAGCACTGGTATTTGCAAACTATTCAGATGCTCCCTCGGTCCTACTCCCGACAGCATTAGTAGCTTAGGAGACTCGATTGTGCCCGCTGAAACCACTAGCTCACGCTGAATTCTCGCCGACATTTTGTATCTATCTCGTAATACGAATGACACCGACACAGCGCGTCGCCCACTAGTATCGAAGTTGATCTTTGTGACATGTGCGTTCTTTATAACATGCAAGTTGGGGCGCTGACGGGCACGTCCCAAGTATGTTTTGGCTGTGCTCATACGTTTGCCATTTTCCACCGTGCCAGGCACGCGTGTACAACCAATAGCAGCGCCATCATCGCCGATCCGCTGGACGCGCGGTACGCCCAGCACCGCCGAGGCGTTACAAACCAAATTCAATATATCATCATAGTAGAAATTGAAGTCGTTAAGTACGACATGTCCCATTGGATTGGTGCTATTTCCGACCGGCGTTACAGCTTTTTGGAAATAGGGCAGCACATCATTCCAACCCCAGCCTACATTACCTTTCGCAAGCCAGCTATCGAAGTCGCGTCGATTTCCACGCACAAAAAGCATACCATTTATACCGCCCGTGCCGCCAATCATTTTACCGCGAGGCCAGTAGCATGAGCGATCACGCGCCGCATAGCAGGCGGATGTCTGTGGCTCAGTGTAGTAGTTCCAGGTGTTATTCGTCAACATTGCGTATGAGTATAAACTGGGAATCTTACAATTGACAAAGAGGAAGTTAAATATTATTAAAAAAAATAAAAAATGACTGTAGAAAAAAAACCTGCATACATCAGACTCCTGTGGAGGATCACCGCCGGCCTCCAACACGAGCACCTTCCAGTTGCGGTTCTCACTCAAACGACTAGCAACAACTGAACCTGCCGACCCAGCGCCAACCACAACAAAGTCGTACGTCTCCAAGCCCTTTTCCAGCGCCAAATCGCCATAGTCCTCGGGCCAGTTCTGCTTTGCAGATATTGCACATTGTGCTGTGATGAGCGTTTGTAACAGGGAGCCCAGCAAGTTGTTCAACGTGCCCACAGAGGGATTGGGACAGTGCGCGTGTAAAATGGGTGCAGACATTTGTTGCGTATGAACGTACAGAGCGTTTTACTCAGTTTGTAAGCAAGAATATACTACAATTGCTTTAAAATAGCTGACTTTTGTTTTATTTCAGAACAGTTGTGAGGTGAAATACAAAGAGGAAATACGTGTCATACACAATGCTTTATTTACTTAGCTTAAACGACTAAGTTTCCGGACAAAATACGATAACAGTAAATAAATACATAAATATGCTCGCATACGGCTGAAGAATAAACATTCTTTGATGCAACCTTTATTTGCAGAAAGATGCGATTGAACTTGAGAAAACAAATTATTCGCAGACGCAAATTTTTGCCATGAGTCTGCGTAAACAGAATTATCGGCAATGCCCCCCTACAGCTACATAACGAAGGAGAAATTTTCAAAAATCAAGAAATAAAAAGTACAAAATTGTATGCTTAATCGAATTCGTTCTCTTAATCGAAAATGTTCTCAATTTCCACATTAGGTCTGAGTTTTTCTTTGCTGATACAATGAAGTAATCACAGCGTTAAGCATTGAATTGTTATAGAATTGAATGAAACACGCGTTTGAGTTTCGCTGACCGTTCTGTGATGAACAGGATGGAAAAACCCAACGAGAAGAACAAGCACGCAAGATGGTCGGAAGAATATAAGGCTATCAGGAAGTTTTCACAAAATTTTCCTGAAGTTGTGGAAGCTTTAAAAATTGGTAAATTCAGGGAAACTTTTCCACAAGTAAGTCTGCGTATCAATTGTGTGCTGCTATAACAAGGCCGATGTTCATCATTGCCTTAATGGCAATTGCTAAATATTAAACGTTGCTGGAACCTACAACACACATTTTGCAATTGAAGACAACAGACCTTATCGCCGTTGATCAGCATATTGAAAATATTTTGGAGGTGGTTACGAATGATCGAAAGACTGCAGAAGGTGTCAATACGGAGTTAATTAAAAAATCTCGTATGATTACAAGTATAAATTTCTTTACCACATTTGGCAGGTAAACAAAAAATAGAAGTAAAACCCGTCGGTGTCGGTCAATGAAAATGAGTACTGGCGACGGTCTATAATAAAACCGTATATGGACTCACTAAAGGCTTCTTTACAACTACACTTTTCCAATGAAAATACTCCAGCTTTTTCACTGTCTAGATTGCACCCACTGTATTCTATTAAATATTTCAGGTACAAAAGAACGCGAAGCATTTTTAACAGATCTATGACCTAGATATGGGCAACGAACTCATTCTTTGGTACAATTTATGGAATAAAAAGAACTTGTCGGAAGAATTGTAGGATGTTGGAAATTGTAAATCTATTTAAAGAAGAAAAGAATTTTTAACAGCGATACCATGCACAACAGCGACTGTGGAGCGATCGTTTAGTACACTTCGAACAGTAAAAACCTGGCTCAGAAGCACAACAGGAGAAGAAAGGCTTTCTAGACTATGCCACATGGGCGTCCATAGAAAAGTCGTTACCGAGAACCGCAAGATGATTCAGGAGGAAATAATCGAAAAGTTTGCTTAAAAACCGAGGCGTTTGTTATTAGCGTAAAAATGATTAGATAAAAAATATGTAAAAAAATTAACCAGTATATTTCGTTTATTTTCTTGTGGTTCCCCATTGACGAACCTGACAGCTAAAGCCTCTTGGAATCTAACTCACCCAATAGAGATCTTTAAAGCACACATGCATATAAACCTATGTACATATCGAGGCCTAAAGCTGCCTTTACACGGGTCGATTTCTGTTGACTGGAAAATCGACTAGCCAAAGCATTTACATTTTACGGTTAAATTGCCATTTACACGGGTCGATTTTGGCTGAACGACAAAAATTGACTAGAAAATCGAACCGTGTAAAGGCAGCATAAGCCTTTAAAAATTTTTAAAAATGTTGCGAACGTTTTTTGGCAATATGTATGTATATCTTCTACCCATGTACTATGGGCCAGAAACTAAAAAATTATTTACAGTTGAGTTAGTCTCACCAAATTTCGCATGCAGAGTACCTCGGACGACAGAAGTGGTTCAGAAAAATATGGACCCCCTTGCCAGAGGTTCTCCTATAAAGAGGCTTAAAAAAATTAAATTTGTTTTATCTAAGCTTGAATATTTTTGCAAATTAACGGTCAAACCACACCCCTTTTTCTTTGGTGTATCCATATAAAAGCCAGACCTGGAGTCTGTCACTAAGCTATTGTCACAAAGCTTTGCCCCGAATACCGCAAATAAAGTTTTCTTCAATTCTATTTAATTAATTTTTATTTTTTTAGTAAATCCTAATATAAAAAAAATACTCCTAAAGTCAGTCTGGAAAGACAGATAATAGTTTTGTTCGCTCATGCAAAAACTTGTACAAGCTGGTACCAATTGTTACCGAATCGCGTTCATTTGGACCAAAAGTTGTAAAACTTGCAAAGAGAGAGCACAATTTTGACATTTCATTTGGAGGGGAAGTTGCAAATTCATGCTGGGAAAATTTTTGCAGGCAAGGATTATGACACACGGTTGCATTTTTGTCAACAATAATTTAAACCAACAAGTTCGTTAAATTTAAAAATGTAAATCTTGACGTGATTTACTAATTTTTAGCAAAAAAAAACCGACTTTAATTCTAATATAAAAATATATATATGTATATCTCATGATCTACTGATCGGATCTTAACGAGATTAGTAAAAAATAAACCTTGGATTATAACTTATCGGCGAAATAAAAAATATGTTTCATCTAATAACTGTTATGAAACAACGTTTTCGTTAAATTTCAAAATTCGGGAAACGTTTTCAATTTGAAAATTCGAGATAACAGTTATTTTTCGTCCCCGCTTCTAACAGCTAGTTGAGAAGTAGAAGGCACCACCGCTTCGGGGATTTTGAAAAGCCCAATTACTTCACGCGCAAATGGCAGTTTTTATGTCTGCGTTCATACAAAAATAAACTTGATGATAATGGATCACAGCTATCCACCGTTCTGTGATACGTATCAAGTATATCAATGGCTGAGTGGAAGATCGACCTATCTCGGTAGCCAGTTCGAAAACGCCCTATCTCAGACAACTTTCCAAGAACGCCCTACTTCAGAATTTTATTGAAAAATACCGTATCTCAGAATTTGGTTCATAAACGCTCTATTTCAAACGAAAATACATTGAAAATAAGCTGAGATAGGGCGTTTTCGAATCGGCAGCTCGGGTAGGGTGTTCTTCAACCGAATTCTGAGATGGGGCCTTCTTGAATTGGCTGCCGAGATAGGCCGATCTTCCACTAACCCATCGATATTATGTATTCTGGAATCATTTTTCTGTCGTTTTTTGCAAAATATAATACTGTTACAAAAAACCTGATGTTTTAAAAACAAATTGCAAGTATAATACTCCCTTAACAATTGTTAACAACACAAGTCCTACTCCGAGAAATATGACAAATATCAAAATAAGCACTAATGGCAAGTATTTAACTAAACATGGTATTTCAGGTCTAAGTAAATAACTCCAATGTTGGGATCCATGTTCATAAAAAATTGGATTGCGAATATATTTTGCAAAACCACTTTTTACCTTTTTTAATAAAATTTAAACATCAACAGCTGTCTAAGCAGTTTGCCGACTGTCATCATTTTTTTTCGAAATTTCCCCCCATTTTATTACAAATCGACCACCAACAAATACTTTGTACAAAGCGAAAGTTTAAGAACTGACTTTTTGCCAATAAAAATGAAAATGGTCCCATAGTGCCATGGTACAGTATTGTAAAATGCTATTCTTTAAACAATGCAGTAAAGAAATCAGTAATTGGGTCACAACTGCAGTTTAAATGCCTCAACTGGCTTAAACTCGAAATGTAAAAACACGAAAACAAAAATAATATTTTAAACAAAACCGTCATGACGAACACTTCGATACAGCTGCCATGCGCGGCGCAAAGTGTCGGCGCAGTCAATAGTCTAGTTACCACACTGTTCCAAACGATATTAACAGCACAATGCGCGCTTTCTGCAAAGTCCGACTGGCCTCCGGACTACGGCGATGAGGCACTGAACGATGGTATCGGGAAATACGATTTCATAGTTATAGGTGCTGGCTCGGCAGGCTCGGTTGTTGCCAGTCGTTTGTGCGAGAACGCCAAGTGGAAAGTGCTGGTGTTGGAGGCGGGCGATGACCCACCACAGGAGTCAGAGGTGCTGCAAGTTTCATATTTCACTTATCTTAACTACAGCTAAATTTTTTTCAGATTCCCGGCTTGCATATTTATTTGGAGCGCACTCGTTATTCTTGGGATTACTACTCGGAACCACAACCACACATTTGTCAAGCGCTAAAACGTCGATTATGCTACACTCCGCGCGGTAAGCTCATAGGCGGCACAGGCGCAATAAATGGCATGATATACGTGAAGGGGCATCGCCAGGATTTCGACGATTGGCTGGCAGCGGGCAATACACAGTGGGGCTGGGCTGATGTGAAGCAATTTTATGAGCGCGCTGTGAGCCCTGTGGGCAATGCCACGCATCCCATGGGCTATGTGGTGCTCGACGCAAACAAAGATGTAGGAAGTATGCTACTGAACGGCGCCATTTTTAATGCTACCGCAGAATTGGGTGTGCCCTCCAGGTCGGCGTTCGAAGATGGCATAGAAGTAGGCACTGCATTCTTGCCGGTAACTAATAGCAATGGTAGACGCACGTCTACTGGGAAGACATATTTGGCCAAGGTTTCGAGGCGACCGAATCTGCATGTGATCAAAAATGCGCACGTGCACAAAATCCATTTCGATAGTAGCGGCAAGCGGGCCACCAGGGTAACATTTTCGTTGCGCGAGAGTTATGAGTTGAGTGCTGAGGTGCGCAAGGAGGTGGTGCTCTCGGCAGGCACCATAGATTCGCCCAAGTTGCTGATGTTATCGGGCGTGGGACCGCGCAAGCATCTTGAAAAACTGGACATACCGGTGGTACACGATCTGCCAGTTGGTTCAAATCTGCGCGATCACGTAAGCCTAATGGTTCATTTTAAATTGGAAAACACATCTTTCGACGCGTTGGAGCAGACGAGGCACATCGATTTATTATACCAATTCCTGACTCGCAACAACAGTCGGTTGGTTAATGGATCAAGTAGTATCACCTCCTTCGTGAACACCAAAAGGGATAGCGATTTACCAGATATGCAATATCACTACGCACTAAACCAACAAGGCGATGTTGAGTCCCTCGGAGTTTATTTTGCGCGACGTGACCAAAAGTACACAGCGAGCTTAATTCGGCAATTAAGGAAGTCACATTTGATCTCCTTTTTATTGTTGTCGACCAAGCCTCGCTCCGTAGGCAAAATACGTCTGCGCAGTTCCGATTACCTTGATCATCCACGCATCTTTTCGAATTATCTTAGTGATCCCGAAGACATGGCGACTATACTGCGAGGGATACGCTTCATCGAACGGTTAGAGGGCACAAAGGCCATGCGGGAACTAAATGCAACCCTGTTCCGTATACCACTCGAGGAGTGCGATGAGTACGAGTACCGCTCCGAAGCCTACTGGCGTTGCTACGTTAAATACTTCGGAGAGGGTGGCTATCACCTGACCGGCACCGTGAAAATGGGCCCCAGTAGCGATCGGGGAGCATGCGTGGATCCACGATTACGGCTTTATGGTGTAGAGAATTTGCGAGTGGCCGATGCCAGCATAATGCCCGATGTGCCACACGCAAATACGAATGCACCGACGATTATGATTGGCGAAAGGGGGGCGGACTTTATAAAACAGGATTGGAAAGAGGATGACCAAGGGTCGAATGAGTCAAAGTGACGTAGTTTAAATGAGTTATAAGTCGTACACTTTCTTTTACAATCACGTTTTTTTTTAACTAATCCTCCTCCGAAAATAAATGCATAAATTTCTATTCATTGGAGTCTTTCTCTGCACTCTGCAATGCTGCGTCAATCTGGTCAACTGGAACGAGTAGAGGGCGCTCGGAAAAGTTAAACTCTTTAAGTACGAGCCTTTTAAGAAAACGGTCAAGAAATAAATTGCTAATAGCTCTGATCCAATACATTTCGTGTAAAATCCTGTAAAAATGTCAACAGTCAAATTACTCTCGGAAGTGAGAGCAAAAAGTGAGTAACAACCAAAAAGTACGGGAACAAAAAAAGCATTTTTCCTGTAAAAACGTCAACCAGTGATCGCTTGACACTTTTCATGACTTTACCAGCAGAAAAAGTTCGGGTATAATCTTGCAACTTCATTATCTACACAACTCTCCATAAATCTCTCTCATTTACAGGATTTTAGAGGACCGGATCATTCTTCCTGTAACTTTCAAGTTCGCGAAAAAACTTGTAAGTTCATGGAGTACTGGATCAGAACTAATATTTCATGTGTATGAATAGTTTGTAGTGTCCAAGAAGTTTTGTCATCTGATATTTTACAGCCTGCTGTCACACTTTTTTCTTACGAAATAATGGAACAGGCATATACTTCTGCTGAAAATAAGGGGGCCTAGTGCTCTTCAAAAAAAAAAAACACTTAACTAGACATGGTGCAAACGGCCCTTAACTTGTTAAATGAAAAAGAGCTTTTTGGAAAACACAATCGTCCACATTGAACATTTGGAGTTAACTTTGACGGTTGTTTGATTACCAATAAAAATTCGAAAAAAATATTCAAAATCAAGTTTTTGTGTTTCAATTTGTTTTGTGCGAATTTCTGCTTCATGATATTAACGCATACGGATTACTTAGAGACTTCAAAATGTTTAGTTTGTATGCACTATTTATCTCTGCATACGATGAGACCTCATGGAAAATAACTCATAACCGCCTTGGCCTCTTTTTTGGCCGCCAGACATGCATACAATGTTGATATTTTTTAAATTTTAATATTTTTCAGAAAATAAATTTTTTGAACGTTGGCGTGTGAAATGAAAGCTTTTGGGTCTTTCTGATTGGTCGGAGCAGAAAGCTTTCCGATACAACACTGCGCTGAACTGGTTTTCAAACGAGTTAAATGATTCAACTGGTTCCATTTTCCAACAACAATTGCATGCGATTTAACTTGTTTATGAACATGTTTTGTTCATTTAACTGGTTCAAGCCCATTTAACATGTTTAGCTTGTCAATTTGAACGTAGTATAAGCTTGAATATTTTTGCAAATTAACGGTCAAACCACACCCCTTTTTCTTTGGTGTATCCATATAAAAGCCAGACCTGGAGTCTGTCACAAAGCTTTGCCCCGAATACCGCAAATAAAGTTTTCTTCAATTCTATTTAATTTATTTTTATATTTTTAGTAAATCTTAAAATAAAAAAATAATCCAAAGGTCAGTCTGGAAAGACAGATAATAGTTTTGTTCGCTCATGCAAAAAACAACAAATACTTTGTACAAACCCTGCAAACCATTTTTTCAGAGTATTCTGAATTTTAGAGAAATTTTAAAGAATTCGTAAAGATCTTATCCGATTTTTTGCCGAATTTTCTAAAATAAAATAAAGTATGCACATTTCGATTCTTTTACGAAATTTCGGAAGAAAATCGGTAAAGCAATGAAAATAATGCTGCTATGTGAAAAATTTTTTGCAGAATTTTTTCAGAATTTTCTTTATTTTTCGTACAGAAATTTCTTTACGAGTTCGTGTCAACCCCTTCATATAATTTTCTTTGAAGATTCGTAAAAAAATCGCTACAGAAATGAAATACTCCTAAAGATTTCGTTAAGATTTCGGGAGCTTTGGTTTGCAGGGAAGCGAAAGTTTAAGAACTGACTTTTTGCCAATAAAAATGAAAATGGTCCCATAGTGCCATGGTACAGTATTGTAAAATGCTATTCTTTAAACAATGCAGTAAAGAAATCAGTAATTGGGTCACCACTGCTGTTTAAATGCCTCAACTGGCTTAAACTCGAAATGTAAAAACACGAAAACAAAAATAATATTTTAAACAAAACCGTCATGACGAACACTTCGATACAGCTGCCATGCGCGGCGCAAAGTGTCGGCGCAGTCAATAGTCTAGTTACCACACTGTTCCAAACGATATTAACAGCACAATGCGCGCTTTCTGCAAAGTCCGACTGGCCTCCGGACTACGGCGATGAGGCACTGAACGATGGTATCGGGAAATACGATTTCATAGTTATAGGTGCTGGCTCGGCAGGCTCGGTTGTTGCCAGTCGTTTGAGCGAGAATGCCAAGTGGAAAGTGCTGGTGTTGGAGGCGGGCGATGACCCACCACAGGAGTCAGAGGTGCTGCAAGTTTCATATTTCACTTATCTTAACTACATCTAAACTTTTTTCAGATTCCTGGCTTGCAGGGTTATTTGGAGCGCACTCGTTATTCTTGGGACTACTACTCGGAACCACAACCACACATTTGTCAAGCGCTAAAACGTCGATTGTGCTACATTCCGCGCGGTAAGCTCATAGGCGGCACAGGCGCAATAAATGGCATGATATACGTGAAGGGGCATCGCCAGGATTTCGACGATTGGCTGGCAGCGGGCAATACACAGTGGGGCTGGGCTGATGTGAAGCAATTTTATGAGCGCGCTGTGAGCCCTGTGGGCAATGCCACGCATCCCATGGGCTATGTGGTGCTCGACGCAAACAAAGATGTAGGGAGTGTGCTATTGAACGGCGCCATTTTCAATGCTACCGCAGAATTGGGCGTGCCCTCCAAGTCGGCGTTCGAAGATGGCATAGAAGTAGGCACTGCATTCTTGCCGGTAACTAATAGCAATGGTAGACGCATGGCTACTGGGAAAACATATTTGGCCAAGGTTTCGAGGCGACCGAATCTGCATGTGATCAAAAATGCGCACGTGCACAAAATCCATTTCGATAGTAGCGGCAAGCGGGCCACCAGGGTAACATTTTCGTTGCGCGAGAGTTATGAGTTGAGTGCTGAGGTGCGCAAGGAGGTGGTGCTCTCGGCAGGCACCATAGATTCGCCCAAGTTGCTGATGTTATCGGGCGTGGGACCGCGCAAGCATCTTGAAAAACTGGACATACCGGTGGTACACGATCTGCCAGTTGGTTCAAATCTGCGCGATCACGTAAGCCTAATGGTTCATTTTAAATTTGAAAACACATCTTTCGACGCGTTGGAGCAGACGAGGCACATCGATTTATTATACCAATTCCTGACTCGCAACAACGGTCGGTTGGTTAATGGATCAAGTAGTATCACCTCCTTCGTGAACACCAAAAGGGATAGCGATTTACCAGATATACAATATCACTACGCACTAAACCAACAAGGCGATGTTGAGTCCCTCGGAGTTTATTTTGCGCGACGTGACCAAAAGTACACAGCGAGCTTAATTCGGCAATTAAGGAAGTCACATTTGATCTCCTTTTTATTGTTGTCGACCAAGCCTCGCTCCGTAGGCAAAATACGTCTGCGCAGTTCCGATTACCTTGATCATCCACGCATCTTTTCGAATTATCTTAGTGATCCCGAAGACATGGCGACTATATTGCGCGGGATACGCTTTATCGAACGCTTAGAGCGCACAAACGCCATGCGGGAACTAAATGCAACCCTGTTCCGTATACCACTCGAGGAGTGCGATGAGTACGAGTACCGCTCCGAAGCCTACTGGCGTTGCTACGTTAAATACTTCGGAGAAGCGGGTTATCACCCGACCGGCACCGTGAAAATGGGCCCCAGTAGCGATCGGGGAGCATGCGTGGATCCACGCTTACGGCTTTATGGTGTAGAGAATTTGCGAGTGGCCGATGCCAGCATAATGCCCGATGTGCCACACGCAAATACGAATGCACCGACGATTATGATTGGCGAAAGGGGGGCGGACTTTATAAAACAGGATTGGAAAGAGGATGACCAAGGGGCGAATGAGTCAAAGCGACGTAGTTTAAATACATTATAAGTCGAACACTTTCTTTTACAATCACGTTTTTTGTTTAACTAATCCTCCTCCGAAAATAAATGCATAAATTTCTATTCATTGGAGTCTTTCTCTGCACTCTGCAATGCTCTCTCTACTGAAACGAGTAGAGGGCGCTCGGAGAAGTTAAACTCTTTAAGTACGAGCCTTTTAAGAAAACGGTCAAGAAATAAATTGCTAATAGCTCTGATCCAATACTTTTCATGTAAAATCCTGTAAAAATGTCAACAGTCAAATTACTCTCGGAAGTGAGAGCAAAAAGTGAGTAACAACCAAAAAGTACGGGAACAAAAAAAGCATTTTTCCTGTAAAAACGTCAACCAGTGATCGCTTGACACTTTTCATGACTTTACCAGCAGAAAAAGTTCGGGTATAATCTTGCAACTTCATTATCTACACAACTCTCCATAAATCTCTCTCATTTACAGGATTTTAGAGGACCGGATCATTCTTCCTGTAACTTTCAAGTTCGCGAAAAAACTTGTAAGTTCATGGAATACTGGATCAGAACTAATATTTCATGTGTATGAATAGTTTGTAGAGTCCAAGGAGTTTTGTCATTTGATATTTTACAGCCTGCTGTCACACTTTTTTCTTACGAAATAATGGAACAGGCATATACTTCTGCTGAAAACAAGGGGGCCTAGTGCTCTTCAAAAAAAATTTTAGAAAACCATAGTAGAAAGCGTAGCAAATTTCTTAAGAACTCCGTACTGCTTAAGAAAATTTGGCTCAATAAATTTTTCTTGAC
Source organism: Rhagoletis zephyria (assembly GCF_001687245.7). Lineage (NCBI taxonomy): Eukaryota > Metazoa > Arthropoda > Insecta > Diptera > Tephritidae > Rhagoletis > Rhagoletis zephyria. Next base: position 65,464 of record NW_016159470.1, on the reverse strand, counting down.
CATATCTTGGCCGTCTTACCAAAAGCTTGTTACCTTTGCTTAAAGCTTTGGTATTACCAAATCGCGATTATTTGGAATTTATTTTCATATGTTTAGGTGAAGACAACAGCCAACATCAAACAACATTTGCAGACAGCTCACGAAAATGAATTTTTTATTGGTTGAAGGTGTTTCACGTTTTTTCCACACAAACGTATGTCCGACAATTTTCTTTTATATAAAGGACTCTGCCACAAAAAAAAAAATTGCTAAAAATTAATGGGATTTTATGGCAGCTTGAAACTTGCACTTCATTATACAAGAATTAAATGGTATACAAAACTGCATACCGAAATTCTGAATAAAAAGTTTGAAAATTTGGTGAAAATAAGCATGATTTTTCTAATTCTTATACAAAGTTTGAAATCTGAATATATATGGTGTTTGTTGTATACCAGGTAGACTTTTATAAAAAAAAATAATAAACGTTAAAAAAGACAAATGCCCAAACCGGCCAAAATATTGCAATTCTCTTATTTTGTGGACCACATACATACATACCTAACATATAAGTTCTTATACATTGAGTTCAAAAGATTGTATTTTAGTACAAAACGAAATGAAATTCATGTTCCTAAATATTTTTTGCTAAGGACCACATAAAATGTATGTAAATAATAAGGGTACTCATTTAAAAGAGCAAAACTCTCGCAAACTGGGCAAACTGTGCAATTTAAAACCCTCGCAAATGAAATGTCAAAATTTTTATTGAAAGCTATTTGCACAAAAAGGGCAAGTTTGCGCGGAAATTTTGTCGCGCAAATTTGCGCAGTGTGATGTGCAACCCTAATATTTCATAACAAGCCAATTAATTCGATTATTTGTTTTCTTTTTTTTTTAACTCCTTTAAATTAACTGATTTTATGAATTTATACATTTATTTGCAATTTTTTATGGAATCGGCATCGGCCGATTCTTTTCCCATAAGCCGATTAATCGGCATCGGTACCTGAAAAAAAAAATGGAAACGGTCGGACTCTACCTTCCAATCCGTAATCGACCCTTTATTCTCTGAATTTTTTTACTGGATAATTCTTACTGACTTTTCAGCGAACACAACTAATGATATATGTAAGTATTTAGCGGATTAAGGGCCGGTTGTTCAATGTCTGGTTATCACTACCTGCCGGTTAGACTTCATTATCGACGATTTCGACAGCATGCATATAACATGTGATCGATAAAGCAGTCGTTGTATCTAACCGGAGCTTCTACCTCCGATTTGTGCTAATCAGACATTGAACAACCGGCCCTAAATAACGTCATAGTTAACATATACCCTCAGTCCTCTGGTCCTCCATCATCGTCATCTATGTACTTCTAACCGTCCTGAATGTTTAAAGCTTCTGAGCTGTTATCAAAGTCACAACTTGAATTTTCAAAACCATAATTACTTCTAGCCCCGGACATAATAGTTATAAGTTTTATCGAAAAAACGTTGATCCGTAACAGTTATTGGATAAGAAATATTTTTAATTTCGCGATAAGGGTTATAACACAATTTTTACTTCTTACGTTGCCTGATAACTGTTATGCAGGAGAAATAGGTTTGCCGTCGCCAATAACAGTTATTTCCCAACGTAAATTGTTTACGTTGTTTGATAACAGTTATTTCCCAACGTTAATTTTTTACGTTGTTTCATAACGGTTATTTCACTTCTCCACTTTTATTTTCATCACATTTATCTTCATCTTCGTTATTGTTCTTATTTTACAACGTTTATCACGTATATCATATACGCGTTGGACAATAACAGTTGTCAAATACATCAAATGTTGGGATTCATGTTCATAAAAAAATCTAATTGCGAGTAAGTATATTTTGCAAAACAACTTTTTACTTTTTTTGATATTTGAATACTTCACAACTTATTTAATAAAACTTAAACATCAACAGCTGTCTAAGCACTTGCCGACTGTCATTAGTACTTAAGCGGGTTTCAGTGTATTCTCATCACGAATTCATATATTCATGTGGTAGCAAGAGTATAAAAACATAAAATGACCTTATAAAATAAAACCATAAGCATAACATGTATGCGTAGTCCAATTCATCACTTCATCGATCTGAGTAAAAACTAAGGGCATAAACTCTATTTCGCGTTAATTGTAATCATGAAATGGTGTTCATTCATTCAGTTTCTACTCAAACGCATGAAATGATTTCATGAATTGGCCTACGCATAATGGAAGGAAATTGTCAGAATGAATTACAACAAACACATCCTTTTGACATAATGCAAGCCGAAAACGTTGGTTCAAATCACTCCGCAATCAAGTTGGACGTTTTGCCCCACAAACATTGCAATTTTGCGAGCAGTCTCATTCGAAAATCTCATTTTTACAGTTTCATAGTTTCGGCTTATATTTATGAAATTCAACGAAAGCACGTAACTATTTCGGCTGAGTTATCCATTTTCGGTTATTTAGTGTACAAAATAAACGCAAATTAAATGAGTTTGTACAACATGGCCATTAATGTAGCGATAAGTTGTACAACTTGCCAGAAAATCCAAATTTTTTGATCTTTCATACAACCAAGACATAAATTCATTCAGGCCCACAAACGGTGCAATCTAGAGCAAAACAACACCAAGTTGAACCAACGGTCGGTATGTACATGTACACAAACATATGTACTCACGGTTCTTACGAATATTCGCATTCGCATTCGCAACTGCGGAGCTTCCGCATTAATTTTAACATTCGCATTCGCTCTCGCATACGCGATAATCAATACGAATATTTTGCGAATGCGAATATTTTGCAAGTGGACCGATGAAACGTATATATGGCAAACATAAAAAATTACATATTGTAGCCAATATTTTTGCCTGTGGTCGTAGGGGTATTTGTGTAACAAAATTGGTCAAATGTCATATTTATCAACTTTGATAAAAATGTCTTTAAAATATTATTTCTTAAGCTATATAACCGAGCTATCAATGGGCAGCCATAAAATTTCCCACTTCTACTTGACCTTTGACGTACGTCAAAGAGAACATAGTCCTGTTAATAATATATTTTTTCAGTGCTTTAAATACCTGCTTTGGCTTCTTTCTTTATTATGATTAAAAAAAAAATAACTACTAGACACAATAGAAGAAAGTGTGCACTGTAATTCTTAACAAAATTTTCGTGATTTGCTTTTGATGTTATAGGCGGCATACACGGTGCGTCTGACTCGTGAGTCGGTTTGGATGTGTTTGTGAAAATAAATATGTGTTAGTTACACCAACATGACTCCCGGCATGACTCTGAATGATTCAACTGTGTGTAGTCGAAGGCGAGTCAACACGTACACAAATGACTCGCGAGTCAGACGTACCGCGTATGCCACCTATTACATAAATTCGTTTGAATAATTTCAAATGGGGCTCTTTGGGGAATTTATTTTTAGCAAAAATTTTAAAAACAGTAGTTTTGTTTACTTGTTGGATAATATTTTTATTTTCATAGGGCTATACATTGGATCCTTGGCTAAAAACTTCTGTGGTAAAACTGACCCTTCTTTGCTATTTAAAGTCAATGAGTAAGCTCCCTCAATAGAGATTTCTAGTAGAAATGATCAACGTCTAGCTATAAAGAGAATCGCTGCTCAAATAATTAAAAAACTATAGGTCTGACCTTTAATTAGATAAGAATTACGTAACTATCTGTTATTCAAATGCTTATAAAAAACGGGGTGCTTTAAAAAAAAATAACAATATTCTGATCCGATTCAGCTGGCAGCCACGACTTTGAAAACAGAATTTTGTTCAAAAATAATAATTTATTTTCCATATCCATCTATTTACCTGGCTATAAGCATAAATTTTTCAGCCCAGTCGCAGAAGAAAGTATTAAAAATGAATTACAAAAACTAAAATCGAAAAGTGCTCTAAAGTTACAGGTTCTCCAAATTCTGAAACAACATGACATATTTATCTGGTTTGGCTTGTAAGCGCTGTTTAAACAACGATCTCGCCATTATGCTAGATTCTAATTGTTTTTTAAAAATACTTGACATCCGCATTCGCATTCGCATCCGCGGATGTCTAAAATTCCACATCCGCAACATCCCTATACAACCTTTCAAACATATGTACATACATGAAAACATTGCTGTCTAGAAGTACATACATATGTACGCCCATCAGTACATCAACGAAGCCCGTTTGCTTCATGGATGTAGTTTCGCGAAACACGCTTGCATCATTTATACATATATTGCTTGGTAGCGGCACAGCTGAAATGCGCAATGAGTTCGTTCATACATACATATATATATGTATACACACATACGTGCATTCAAACTTACATATATTCATATGTAGAAACTCGTACCCGTCATGCGTCGCTTTATTTATTTTTTCCCCTTCCCTATACTATCTATATCTTCCTTCTCACTCATGTAACGTTTTCAGTTTTAAAAATTTCACTCTCCCTTTTTGCGATACCTCCGCCTAAGAAGTTTCACTTCAATAACTCCATCTAAAAGCGCGCTGTACACAAAAAAAAAGCCAATTTTGAAGTCGCGTAAAATGAAATGAGAAATAAAAAACCGATTTGAAAACCAAATCGAGTCAATACAGTTTTCCATTCCAACGTGTATTGGAATTTTGTTTACGCATACATATGTTTAGAATCACACCGAACTCAGTCGGTATAAACAAGGTATAAATCCTCTTTTATTTTTATGAATAAGGCCATTACAATGCAGTAAAGAAATCAGTAACTGGGTCACAACTGCTGTTTAAATGCCTCCACTGACTTAAACACGAAACGTTCCCGGCTGTGAAAATATTTTAAACAAAACCGTCATGACGAACACTTCGATACAGCTGCCATGCGCGGCGCAAAGTGTCGGCGCAGTCAATAGTCTAGTTACCACACTGGTCCAAACGATATTTACAGCACAATGCGCTCTTTCTGCAAAGTCCGAATGGCCTCCGGACTACGGCGATGGGGCACTGAAGGATGGTATCGGGAAATACGATTTCATAGTTATAGGTGCTGGCTCGGCAGGCTCGGTTGTAGCCAGTCGTTTGAGCGAGAATACGAAGTGGAAAGTGCTGGTGTTGGAGGCGGGCGATGACCCACCACAGGAGTCAGAGGTGCTGCAAGTTTCATATTTCACTTATCTTAACTACAGCTAAACTTTTTTCAGATTCCCGGCTGGCACCCTTTTTTGCAGCGCACTCGTTACTCTTGGGATTACTACTCGGAACCACAACCACACATTTGTCAAGCGCTAAAACGTCGATTGTGTTACAATCCGCGCGGTAAGCTCATAGGCGGGTCGGGCGCAATAAATGGCATGATATACGTGGATGGGCATCGCCGGGATTTCGACGACTGGCTGGCAGCGGGAAATACACAGTGGGGCTGGGCTGATGTGAAGCGATTTTATGAGCGCGCTGTGCGCCCTGTGGGCAATGCCACGCATCCCATGGGCTATGTGGTACTCGATGCATCTAAACATGCAGGGAGTGTGCTGCTGAACAACGCCATTTTTAAAGCTACCGCAGAATTGGGCGTGCCCTCCAAGTCGGCGTTCGAGGATGGCATAGAAGTAGGCACTACATTCTTGCCGGTGACTAGTAGCAAAGGTAGACGCACGGCTACTGGGAAGACATATTTGGCCAAGGTTTCGAGGCGACCGAATCTGCATGTGATCAAAAATGCGCACGTGCACAAAATCCAATTTGACAGTAGCGGCAAGAGGGCCACCAGTGTAACATTTTCGTTGCGCGAGGGTTATGAGTTGAGTGCTGAGGGGCGCAAGGAGGTGGTGCTCTCGGCAGGCACCATAGATTCGCCCAAGTTGCTGATGTTATCTGGCGTGGGACCGCGCAAGCACCTTGAAAAGCTGGACATACCGGTGGTACACGACCTGCCAGTTGGTTCAAATCTGTGCGATCACGTAGCCCTAAGAGTTCATTTTAAATTGGAAAACACATCTTTAGGCGCATTTGAACAGAGGACGCGTATCGATTTCATATACCAATTTCTGAGTCGCAACAACAGTCGGTTGGCTAACGGACCCACTAGTATTACTTCCTTCATAAACACCAAAGGTGATAGCGATTTACCAGATGTACAATATCACTACACACTACACCAACAAGGCGATATTGAGTTCTTCGGAGTTCAATTTGCACGACGTCACCAAAAGTACACAGCTCGCTTAAGTGGCCAATTGAGGAAGTCACATTTGATCACCTTTTTACTGATGCCGACGAAGCCTCGCTCCGTAGGCAAAATACGTCTGCGCAGTTCCGATTACCTTGATCATCCACGCATCTTTTCGAATTATCTTAGCGATCCCGAAGACATGGCGACTATACTGCGAGGGATACGCTTCATCGAACGGTTAGAGGGCACAAAGGCCATGCGGGAACTAAATGCAACTCTGTTGCGTATACCACTCGAGGAGTGCGATGATTACGAGTACCGTTCCGAAGCCTACTGGCGTTGCTACGTTAAATACTTCGGAGAGGGTGGCTATCACCAGACCGGCACCGTGAAAATGGGCCCCAGTAGCGATCGGGGAGCATGTGTGGATCCACGCTTACGACTTTATGGCGTGGAGAACTTACGAGTGGCCGATGCCAGCATAATGCCCGATGTGCCACGTGGAAATACGAATGCACCGACGATTATGATTGGCGAAAGAGGGGCGGAGTTTATAAAACAGGATTGGAAAGAAGATGACCAAGGTGCGAATGAGCCAAAGTGACGTAGTTTAAATGCATTATAAGTCGAACACTTTGTTTTACAATCACGTTTTTTTTTAACTAATCCTCCTCCGAAAATAAATGCATAAATTCCTTTTCATTGGAGTCTTTTTCTGCAATTCTGCGTCAATCTGGTCAACTGGAACCAGTCGAGGACGCTCGAAGAAGTTAAACTGCGTTCGCGGTAGGTCATTGCTTATTTTGCTTATTCAGGGTGTCCAAGCTTAATTTTAACTACCGTGCTTATTGAAATGTATAAATCTAAGTACGATCATTTTAAGAAAACGGTCAAGAAATAAATTGCTAATAGCTCTGATCCAATACTTTTCGTGTAAAATCCGGGACGGGATTATTTTTCCAATTGTTACCAAATCGCGTTCTTTTGGGCTAAAAACTTGTAAAACGTGCAAGGAGAGAGCAGTTTTTTGACATTTTATTTGGAGGGGAAGTTGCAAGTTCGTGCTGAGCACTGCCGTTCACCCCGGTGGACGAGCGTCTAGCCATAATCCGCATCGAAGCGAGATGCGACCATGCCCCGACGGAACAGAAGGATGAGGTATCCAAGGATCTCTTCTATGAGCGCTTGGAGCGCACGTACGAGCGCTGGTTTTGGTAGATTTTTGTTGAATTATTTAGTTTGAAAAACAAATAAAACTTTTCGTTTCCGTTTTATTTTTCGTAGTTATATTTTTTTTAGAAATTTCTTTCCAAAAGTGCAGTGTACTTTATTGCATTAATTTTCGAACACTTTAATGCACACTTTTTATATGTGTACATACGAATAAATGTATATCGATAAAAGGCGAACATTCAAAACTCTTTTTACGGGAATTCCGAGAAGCTTTTGATTGCCTAAATATTTTAAATGATTATTTAAATAAAAAAAGAACAGACAATTACCCACTTCGAGCCTTCGAAAGCAAACTAAATCAACGCATATTTTTATTAATGGCAATTGTTAAATGAAACTGGCGGCAAAAAAATTAAAAACTACCAACGGGAATTTTTAGCTGCAAATTGTTGATTAGTCTCAAGTATTATGGGCTATAAAACTCCATACCTTAAATTGTTCAAAACATTCAGAGCAAAAATTTCGAAATTTAAACGAAAATTTTTTGAATTTTTCTAAATGTTGTATTTAGCTTGAATCCGTGATTTTTAAATGTTTGGCTAAAGCGCAAACAATATTCTTATAAAATAATACCAAAAAAATTTGGCTTGGAAAGAATGGTGAGTATTAAAAAAAAATCACCAAGCATTTTTTGAGTCACTGTAGATAAATACAGTATCTCCAGTTTAAGTTTTTTCAAATGATGAAGTTTCGTTGTTGCCTTTAGTTTAATCACTTTCGCTTTTGGTTGAAGCAAACTGAGAAGATGCCATATACGGTGACCATATTAACCAACGTAAAATAAAGGACATTTTTTTCAAAATGATTTGGGAATTCGTACATATAACTTGTATGATAAAAGTACCTCACCCATATCGTAATTTATATCAAATATTTATCAGTTAATTATATTATTTAATTGTACAAGTTCCCTGCATAGCGAAAAATGAAGCCGAATCCTTTTCAAGGACTTCGCAATCCTTTGTTACCAAAATGCGTTTATCATAATTCATACTGCGCGACGAAGCCAGCACAGTGGTTCAAAATTGGAATTTAATGTTCATAATCCACCGGAGCCTTAATTTTTCAACCATTTTTTACTAAAAAGCAAAAAAAAATTATTTTGGTGAACATTTTTTATAACATTTACAATTTTTTTTTTGTGTATTTTTTTGTTTTGGGTGAACTATGATAAAAACACTAGAAGGTAAAATCATTCTCTCAATTCGTCGGCCATGATTTTTTTCTGACGTTTTCAAACATTTTAAAATATATAAAATTGAAAATAAAAAAAAAATAAAATTGTTCACGATTGTTGTTGTTTGAGATTAAAAATGAGAATGTCTGTGTGAGCTTGAGTTCGAGTTTTAAAATTATATTGCTGGCAAACTTCAGCCTGCCTCTCAATGATTTTACGATTTTACCATACGATTGGTTTCAACTAGTTTCTGTTATGTAACATTTATTAACTGGAACAGGAGAATACATTTTCTTCAAAACTGCTAATCAAATAAAAATTCAGAAATCTGGCTCAACTGGTCTATTGCAAATATAGTAATAAAAAAAATTAAATTAATCAAATGAAGTGAAAAAATGAAGGCTCCGGGGAATTACGAACACTAAATGCCAGTTTTGAACCAGTGTTCAGTAGGAGGTATATTGTTCTCTTTCAGTGGAACTGGAAACTCAGCCTGCAAGACGATCCTGGGCACAACTTTCCCTGTGCTTTATAGATGGGCATTTTTATTTTTCTTATTCCGCGTTTAAAAATTTACCTCTGAAAAATGCAGAGCCGATTTAAAGGACAGTTTAAGAAATAAAGGACAAAAGGCGTCCTTTATTTTGAAAAAAATTATAAAGGACAGGGGGTTAAAATAAAGGACTGTCCTTTAAAATAAAGGACGGATGGTCACCGCACATTAATATGACCTCTTAAATAAAAAGTTCCTTAAACACAATTTGAATTCTTATGGAATTAACTGAAAAAATTACAAAACTATAATTTTCCTTAAAATAACTAAAAAAAATTATTGGTAGATATTTTCCACAATTGGTAGATTTTTTTCAAGTGGATGGTAAGTATTTTTTTTTGTCAGTGGCAATCCTGATCATGGTATAAAACCATGGTACAATAATTAAAGGCATGGTACAATAATTACATCTTCCCAGAGAGTTTTGCTTCACATCGAAATTCGTGCACCCTTATTTTCTTTGTGACGCAGTTCAATGTTGATTCTTTTACTTTTATTTGGCTTTGCTTTTTGTTTTCGCTCAATTTAATTTATATAATTTTCCAAAACAAAAGGAAAAACGTTTGAAATGAAGTGAGCCATACAAATTACAAATTTATTTTCCAAGCAAACGTTTTTTTTCGGCCTTTGTAAATTCTCCTCTGCAAGAAGATTTGTTAAAAAAGTACGTGTACATTTATGGTAAATGGGGTAAGGAATTATCCCTTTTCCCTGGCACTAACCTTTTAGTGTGGACAACAGTGATATTATTTTTTTATTTTTCATATTCCCTTTTGGTGTTGCTCGTTTCATTTTACATTATGGGCCACATGCACCGCGACCTCTGAAGTGATCTATTGTGCGTGCGTTTCATTTACACCCGGCGACTTTCTTGTAGGCAATCTTTGTTGTGTTTACACCGACGAAAGAGAGCACAAAGTGTGTTGCCCGAGCACGAGCAACTCCTTTCCTCGTCAAGCTCTCTCCTACAAACATCCGAGTTGCCGCAACAAAAATCATCAGCGGCTTTACCTTTAAATTTTTGCATCATGATTTGATATTTAAATGCTTGACAACTGAAAAAATTGATTTAATAAAACGTAAACATCAACAGTTGTTTAAGCATGAACAGTTTTGCCGACTGTAAAAAGGTCAATAACTGACTTCTTGCCGCTAAAAATGAAAATGGTCCCATACTGCCATAGTACAGTATTGTAAAAAGCTATTCTTTAAACAATGCCGATATACTTACAATCCAGTAAAGAAATCAGTAATTGGCTCACAACTGTTGTTTAAATGGCTACACTGGCTTAAACACGAAGTGTTCTCGACTGTGTAAATATTTTAAACAAAACGGTCATGACGAACACTTCGATACAGCTGCCATGCGCGGCACAGAGTGTCGGCGCAGTCAATAGTCTAGTTACCACACTGTTCCAAACGATATTAACAGCACAATGCGCGCTTTCTGCAAAGTCCGACTGGCCTCCGGACTACGGCGATGAGGCACTGAAGGATGGTATCGGGAAATACGATTTCATAGTTATAGGTGCTGGCTCGGCAGGCTCGGTTGTAGCCAGTCGTTTGAGCGAGAATACGAAGTGGAAAGTGCTGGTGTTGGAGGTGGGCGACGACCCACCGCAGGAGTCAGAGGTGCTGCAAGTTTCATATTTCACTTATCTTAACTACAAATACATTTTTTTCAGATTCCCGGCTGGCACCCTTTTTTGCAGCGCACTCGCTACTCTTGGGATTATTTCTCGGAACCGCTACCACATATTTGCCAAGCGCTAGGGCGTCGATTGTGCTACAACCCGCGCGGTAAGCTCATAGGTGGCTCAGGCGCAATAAATGGCATGATATACGTGAAGGGGCATCGCCAGGATTTCGACGACTGGCTGGCAGCGGGCAATACACAGTGGGGCTGGGCTGATGTGAATCGATTTTATGAGCGCGCTGTGCGCCCTGTGGGCAATACCACGCACCCCATGGGATATGTGGTAATCGACGCATATAAAGATGAAGGGAGTGTGCTGCTGAACAGCGCCATTTTTAATGCTACCGCAGAATTGGGCGTACCCTCCATGTCGGCGTTCGAAGACGGCGTAGAAGTAGGCACTGCATTCTTGCCGGTAACTAATAGCAAAGGTAGACGCACGGCTACTGGGAAGACATATTTGGCCAAGGTTTCGAGGCGACCGAATCTGCATGTGATCAAAAATGCGCACGTGCACAAAATCCACTTCGATAGTAGCGGCAAGCGGGCCACCAGGGTAACATTTTCGTTGCGCGAAAGCTATGAGTTGAGTGTTGAGGTGCGCAAGGAGGTGGTGCTCTCGGCAGGCGCCATAGATTCGCCTAAGTTGCTGATGTTATCGGGCGTGGGACCGCGCAAGCATCTTGAAAAGCTGGACATACCGGTGGTGCGCGACATGCCAGTTGGTTCAAATCTGCGCGATCACGTAGCCCTAAGGGTTCATTTTAAATTGGAACACACATCTTTAAACGCGTTTGAGCAGACGACGTACATCGATTTCTTATACCAATTCCTGACTCGCAACAACAGTCGGTTGGTTAACGGACCCAGTAGTATAACCTCCTTCATAAACACCAAAGGTGATAGCGACTTACCAGATATACAATATCACTACGCACTACACCAACAAGGCGATGTTGACTTCTTCGGAGTCCATTTTGCACGACGTGACCAAAAGTACACAGCGCGCTTAAGTGGGATATTGAGGAAGTCACATTTAGTTACCTTTTTACTGATGTCGACGAAGCCTCGCTCCGTAGGCAAAATACGTCTGCGCAGTTCCGATTACCTTGATCATCCACGCATCTTTTCGAATTATCTTAGCGATCCCGAAGACATGGCGACTATACTGCGCGGTATACGCTTCATCGAACGCTTAGAGCGCACAAAGGCCATGCGGGAACTAAATGCAACTCTGTTGCGTATACCACTCGAGGAGTGCGATGAGTACGAGTACCGTTCGGAAGCCTACTGGCGTTGCTACGTTAAATACTTCGGAGAGGCGGGTTATCATCAGACCGGCACGGTGAAAATGGGCCCCAGTAGCGATCGGGGAGCATGCGTGGATCCACGCTTACGACTTTATGGTGTGGAGAACTTGCGAGTTGCGGATGCCAGCATAATGCCCGATGTGCCACGTGGAAATACGAATGCACCGACGATTATGATTGGCGAAAGGGGGGCGGACTTTATAAAACAGGATTGGAAAAAGGATGACCAAGGGGCGAATGACTCAAAGTGGCGTAGTTTTAATGCGTTATAAGTCGAACACTTTCTTTTACAATCACGTTTTTTTTTAACTAATCCTCCTCCGAAAATAAATGCATAAATTTATTTTCATTTCATTGGTTTAAGGGGCATGTGGGCACACCCAACATATTTAGTGTTATTCTATAGGCCAATACCTTTCAAACGATACATATTAAGTTCCGGCTAGTAGTTGGAAAGATATAGAGGTAAATGTGTTTTGGTTCGTGTCTCCACTACGAGATGCTTTGGTATGTATGTGGCGTCTGTACGTACCTTCATTTAATTTCTTTCAAACTTTAAGGAATTAAAGTACAAAAAAAAACTAAGAAGGTTTTGTTCCAGGATGTTTTGATTCGATTTTGATTGAAGAAAAAATGTCTTTGTGGGCGTGGCTGCTGCCTGAAATTCGAAAAAAACGCAATTTTTTAAACTACCACTGAGGCCGCACTACTCAGTCCATGTCATTGATGTGGATATCAGTAGAAGGGTCTTCAAACAAGCCATCTAACGCTAACTTTTGTTTTTATAAAATATAAATATGTCATAACGTTACCGCCTGAAAACTAAAAACCGGGCTGCTGAAAATTTACATTTCGGGCATTTTCTCAAAAACTGGTCAGTCGATTTTATTCTAAGTTTCCACAAATCTAGCCTAAAACCTNAAGGATGACCAAGGGGCGAATGACTCAAAGTGGCGTAGTTTTAATGCGTTATAAGTCGAACACTTTCTTTTACAATCACGTTTTTTTTTTAACTAATCCTCCTCCGAAAATAAATGCATAAATTTATTTTCATTTCATTGGTTTAAGGGGCATGTGGGCACACCCAACATATTTAGTGTTATTCTATAGGCCAATACCTTTCAAACGATACATATTAAGTTCCGGCTAGTAGTTGGAAAGATATAGAGGTAAATGTGTTTTGGTTCGTGTCTCCACTACGAGATGCTTTGGTATGTATGTGGCGTCTGTACGTACCTTCATTTAATTTCTTTCAAACTTTAAGGAATTAAAGTACAAAAAAAAACTAAGAAGNGTACGAGTACCGTTCGGAAGCCTACTGGCGTTGCTACGTTAAATACTTCGGAGAGGCGGGTTATCATCAGACCGGCACGGTGAAAATGGGCCCCAGTAGCGATCGGGGAGCATGCGTGGATCCACGCTTACGACTTTATGGTGTGGAGAACTTGCGAGTTGCGGATGCCAGCATAATGCCCGATGTGCCACGTGGAAATACGAATGCACCGACGATTATGATTGGCGAAAGGGGGGCGGACTTTATAAAACAGGATTGGAAAAAGGATGACCAAGGGGCGAATGACTCAAAGTGGCGTAGTTTTAATGCGTTATAAGTCGAACACTTTCTTTTACAATCACGTTTTTTTTTAACTAATCCTCCTCCGAAAATAAATGCATAAATTTATTTTCATTTCATTGGTTTAAGGGGCATGTGGGCACACCCAACATATTTAGTGTTATTCTATAGGCCAATACCTTTCAAACGATACATATTAAGTTCCGGCTAGTAGTTGGAAAGATATAGAGGTAAATGTGTTTTGGTTCGTGTCTCCACTACGAGATGCTTTGGTATGTATGTGGCGTCTGTACGTACCTTCATTTAATTTCTTTCAAACTTTAAGGAATTAAAGTACAAAAAAAAACTAAGAAGGTTTTGTTCCAGGATGTTTTGATTCGATTTTGATTGAAGAAAAAATGTCTTTGTGGGCGTGGCTGCTGCCTGAAATTCGAAAAAAACGCAATTTTTTAAACTACCACTGAGGCCGCACTACTCAGTCCATGTCATTGATGTGGATATCAGTAGAAGGGTCTTCAAACAAGCCATCTAACGCTAACTTTTGTTTTTATAAAATATAAATATGTCATAACGTTACCGCCTGAAAACTAAAAACCGGGCTGCTGAAAATTTACATTTCGGGCATTTTCTCAAAAACTGGTCAGTCGATTTTATTCTAAGTTTCCACAAATCTAGCCTAAAACCTTAGCTTTGATCTGGTGTACAGCTTATATCTGGGAAAACTCTTGTTGTGGAGATATTGCGATTCAAATTGAAAAAATGTCGCTCCAAAAAGGGTCAAATGGTTAAAAATTAACATATCCGTCTAATTTGGTTACTTTAAGATATAAAAATAACATACCCAGTTCCCCGAAAAAACCTTAACCGAAATTCCCTGCAAATCGGGAAATTTCCCGCGAGTTGAAAAGTTGAAGGATGCAGCTGTGCTAAACACTTCGTACATGTCTTGGAAACCACAATTTTTGTTTTCAGTTTTTTTCAATCACATGCCAAAATTGTAACATTTTTCCCCATTTTAATTGCAGGTATGTAACTATGCTACATGGGTTTATCACCCGCACTTAACCTACCTGGGAAGACGCGTACTATATTATCAAATAAAACACCTCTTTGAGGTAAAATTTTCGAGTGACGAAAGCTGAACTAGAAACACAAAATTTATGATATCAATTTCGTGACTAAAATTATACGCATTTTTTAACTGCCTTGGAAACGTACGGAAAATCTTTTTTTATTTACGAATCGTTGCAAAAGTTCTGTTTTTTATTTTGTGTTTCTAGCAGTAGACGGAATTTCGCAACGTTCCGAATAAATAAAAAAAGATTTTCCATACAGTTAAGTTCTGTTTCTAGTTCAGCTTTCGTCACTCGAAAATGTTACCTCAAAGAGGTGTTTTATTTGATTTTCTTAACATTGAATAAGAAAAAGACTGTTTTTTTCATCTGTTCTTTCAATTCATATTCAGGTAGTTTGTTTTTAAGGAATCGGCATCGGCATCGGCATCGGTCGATTCTTTGCCCTAAGGCCGATTAATCGGCATCGGCATAGACCACGTTAACATCAACAGCTGTCTAAGCAGTTGCCGACTGTCATCATTTTTTTCGAAATGTTTCCCCCATTTTATTACAAACTGAACACCAATAAATACTTTGTAAAAAGCGAAAGTGAAAATGGTCCCAAAGTGCCATGGTAGAGTATTGTAAAAAGCTATTCTTTAAACAATGCCGATATACTTACACCCAAATTCATAATAAAATAAAAAAGACTTCAACTGTTTTATAAATCGAAACTTTGTTTGAAAATGTCACTTCATAGAGCTCTTTAATACCTTGTTTATACCTGGGAAAAAACCGCATTAACAAACAACCGATTTGATTCAGCACATATTATTTCGATAAAACCGTATTGAAAAGTAAACAAATTCTGTTAGTTTTATTCGACATTTATTTAATAATAAATTTCGTTTGTTTACGCATACATATGTTTTGAATCACACCGAACTCAGTCGGCATAAACAAGATATAAATCTACTTTATTTTTATGAATAAGGCCATTATAATGCAGTAAAGAAATCAGTAACTGGGTCACAACTGCTGTTTAAATGCCTCCACGGGCTTAAACACGAAACGTTCCCGACTGTGTAAATATTTTAAACAAAACCGTCATGACGAACACTTCGATACAGCTGCCATGCGCGGCGCAAAGTGTCGGCGCAGTCAATAGTCTAGTTACCACACTGTTTCAAACGATATTAACAGCACAATGCGCTATTTCTGCAAAGTCCGACTGGCCTCCGGACTACGGCGATGGGGCACTGAAGGATGGTATCGGGAAATACGATTTCATAGTTGTAGGTGCTGGCTCGGCAGGCTCGGTGGTAGCCAGTCGTTTGAGCGAGAATGCCAAGTGGAAAGTGCTGGTGTTGGAGGCGGGCGATGACCCACCGCAGGAATCAGAGGTGCTGCAAGTTTCATATTTCTCTTATCTTAACTACAGCTAAACTTTTTTCAGATTCCCGGTTTGCAGGGTTATTTGCAGCGCACTCGTTACTCTTGGAATTACTACTCGGAACCGCTACCACACATTTGTCAAGGGTTTAGGCGCCGATTGTGCTACAACCCGCGCGGTAAGCTCATAGGCGGCACAGGCGCAATAAATAACATGATATTCGTTAAGGGGCATCGCCAGGATTTCGACGACTGGCTGGCAGCGGGCAATACACAGTGGGGCTGGGCTGATGTGGAGCGATTTTATGAGCGCGCTGTGCGCCCTGTGGGCAATGCCACGCATCCCATGGGCTATGTGGTAATCGACGCAAATAAAGATGTAGGAAATGTGCTGCTAAACAGCGCCATTTTCAATGCAACCGCAGAATTGGGCGTACCCTCCATGTCGGCGTTCGAAGACGGCGCAGAAGTAGGCACTGCATTCTTGCCGGTAACTAATAGCAAAGGTAGACGCACGGCTACTGGGAAGACATATTTGGCCAAGGTTTCGAGGCGACCGAATCTGCATGTGATCAAAAATGCGCACGTGCACAAAATCCACTTCGATAGTAGCGGCAAGCGGGCCACCAGGATAACATTTTCGTTGCGCGAGAGTTATGAGTTGAGTGCTGAGGTGCGCAAGGAGGTGGTGCTCTCGGCAGGCACCATAGATTCGCCCAAGTTGCTGATGTTATCGGGCGTGGGACCGCGCAAGCATCTTGAAAAGCTGGACATACCAGTGGTACACGACCTGCCAGTTGGTTCAAATCTGGGCAATCACATATCCCTAAGGGTTCAGTTTAAATTGGAAAACACATCTTTAGACGCGTTTGAGCAGACGAGGCACATCGATTTATTATACCGATTCCTGACTCGCAACAACAGTCAATTGGGTAACGGATCCAATAGTATCACCACCTTCATAAACACCAAAAGTGATAGCGATTTACCAGATGTACAATATCACTACGCACTACACCAACAAGGCGATGCTGAGTCCATTAGAGTAAATTTTGCGGGACGTGGCCAGAAGTACACAGCGCGCTTAATTCGGCAAATAAGGAAGTCACATTTGATCTCCTTTTTATTGTTGTCGACCAAGCCTCGCTCCGTAGGCAAAATACGTCTGCGCAGTTCCGATTACCTTGATCATCCACACATCTTTTCGAATTATCTTAGTGATCCCGAAGACATGGCGACTATATTGCGCGGTATACGCTTTATCGAACGCTTAGAGGGCACAAAGGCCATGCGGGAACTAAATGCAACCCTTTTGCGTATACCACTCGAGGAGTGCGATGAGTACGAGTACCGTTCGGAAGCCTACTGGCGTTGCTACGTGAAATACTTCGGAGAGGGTGGCTATCACCAGACCGGCACCGTGAAAATGGGCCCTAGTAGCNAGTGATAGCGATTTACCAGATGTACAATATCACTACGCACTACACCAACAAGGCGATGCTGAGTCCATTAGAGTAAATTTTGCGGGACGTGACCAAAAGTACACCGCGAGCTTAATTCGGCAAATAAGGAAGTCACATTTGATCTCCTTTTTATTGTTGTCGACCAAGCCTCGCTCCGTAGGCAAAATACGTCTGCGCAGTTCCGATTACCTTGATCATCCACACATCTTTTCGAATTATCTTAGTGATCCCGAAGACATGGCGACTATATTGCGCGGTATACGCTTTATCGAACGCTTAGAGGGCACAAAGGCCATGCGGGAACTAAATGCAACCCTTTTGCGTATACCACTCGAGGAGTGCGATGAGTACGAGTACCGTTCGGAAGCCTACTGGCGTTGCTACGTGAAATACTTCGGAGAGGGTGGCTATCACCAGACCGGCACCGTGAAAATGGGCCCTAGTAGCGATCGGGGAGCATGCGTGGATCCACGCTTACGACTTTATGGTGTGCAGAACTTGCGAGTTGCCGATGCCAGCATAATGCCCGATGTGCCACGAGGAAATACGAATGCACCGACGATTATGATTGGCGAAAGAGGGGCGGACTTTATAAAACAGGATTGGAAAGAAGATGACCAAGTGCGAATGAGCCAAAGTGACGTCGTTTAAATGCATTATAAGTCGAACACTTTCTTTTACAATCACTTTTTTTTGGTTAACTAATCCTCCTCCGAAAATAAATGCATAAATTTCTTTTCATTGGAGTCTTTTTCTGCAATGCTGTGTCAATCTGGTCAACTGGAACCAGTCGAGGCCGCTCGAAGAAGTTAAACTGCGTTCGCGGTAGGCCAGGGTATGCCTTATGAGCAGGACCGAAAATTTGAAGCTTTTGCTTGAAAATGCTTATTTTGCTTATTCAGGGTTTCCAAGCTTAACTTTAACTACCATGCTTATTTAAATATATAAATTTAAGTGCGAGCCTTTTATGCAAACGGCCAAGAAATAAATTGCTAATAGCTCTGATCCAATACTTTCGGGGAAGTTGCAAGTTCGTGCTGAGCACTGCCGTTCACCCCGGTGGACGAGCGTCTAGCCATAATCCGCATCGAAGCGAGATTCTTAAACATCTCGCTCATCTGCGCCCATGCCCCGACAGAACAGAAGGATGAGGTATCCAAGGATCTCTTCTATGAGCGCTTGGAGCGCACGTACGAGCTCT
The DNA here is from genome assembly GCF_001687245.7 of Rhagoletis zephyria. NCBI lineage: Eukaryota > Metazoa > Arthropoda > Insecta > Diptera > Tephritidae > Rhagoletis > Rhagoletis zephyria. The sequence continues at coordinate 46,655 of NW_016159470.1, read as the reverse complement.
GCCCCCGCCGCGATATCAAACTCGTGCTTGGCGACTCTAATGCCAGGGTGGGCAAGGAAGGGATCTTTGGAACCACCGTCGGAAAATCCAGCGTCCACGACGAAATGTCCGACAACGGACTGATACTGATCGAGTTCGGCGGGACCCGAAACATGGTAGTATGCAGTACTAGGTTCAAGCATAAACAGATTCATCAAGCTACGTGTCTGGCTCCGGATCGAAGAACGAGAAACCAAATCGATCATGTTGTGAGAGACAGAAGGCATGCTTCCAGTGTTTTAGATGTACGTGCAATCCGAGGCCCAAACTACCTTGTTGCAGCCAAGATATGCACCCACTTCCGTGCAGCAAAAATGTGCACCCAAATATGCAAAGAAAGCTTAACGTAAAAGCTGCAATCAAAACAGACAGCAAATCCATTCGCTACTCGACCCCCACCCCTGCTCTCAGAGAGCACTCTTCAACAAACCGACATATGCGAGCAGTGGAACCACATTTCCCGCTCATTAAGTACCGCCGCCGAAGAAGTAGTCGGATTTCAGCGAGCCCGAAAGAACAACTGGTACGATGAGGAGTGTCAGGAAGNTATGCTATGATCAGCAGAGAGAGGCCGAAATACGTGAGTGCAAAGAGCTTGAAATGCTGGCCGACAGGAAGAGTGCCCGAAAATTTTACCAGAGAGTTAGGCGACTTACGGAAGGTTTCAAGACCAGGGCGTACTCCTGTAAGAACAACAATGGCGACATACTTACCGATGTTCAGAACGTACTTAAATTCTGGAGGAACACTTTTCCAACCTACTGAATGGTAGCAGCACGGAAAGTTGTGGAGAAGAAGAACCCAGTCGATTATGACGGAGTCGATGTCCCCACCGCCTGAATATGACGAGGTACGAATAGCAATAATGAGTCCTCACTCGACATATGAAAACCACACTCTATAAGTCACTCATCATGCCCGTGCTGGTATATGGCGCAGAAGCATGAGGCGGCTCTTGGAGTATTCGAGAGAAAGATTTTGCGGAAGTTTTACGGGCCTTTACGCGTTGGCAATGGCGAGTACCGCAGACGATAGAACGATGAGCTGTATGAGCTTTACAATGACATGGACATAGTGGGAATGAAGGCATACCTGTAATACAGCCCTAGTTGATACAGTTTCCGGCAAAGTCAAGTTACGGAATCGCTGAAAGGAGAATGCTGCCAGTCATACTATCACGGGCTCAACAGTACATAAGATGCAAGGTAGTACTATGGACTACGCTGTTGTATACCAAGGAGCAACGGTATTCGTAAATTGTCAAGACTTTCTCGCTCTTAGTAGAGTTAGATCACTAGAACGACTTGGGATAGGGGAATTGGACAGCTAGATACTGACTGGAAAAATCCAATGCCATAACGATGCATTGAAAGTATTAGGCGGAATAAGAAATATATAGACACAATGGCTGCATTTCTTTATTCATTCTGAACGTTTGGAATAAACTTTTTTGTTTACTTATTCTTTAGAACGCTCCTGGTGATATATTAACGTATATTTCAAACGCATTCTGTTTATTCCGGCTGTGAAATGGGATTATCCGGAATGTAAAAAGAAACGCAGTCAATACTTTTGATTGGAGGTTTTCAAAAGACTAAAAAGTATTTTAACTATAATTTTATTATTTGATATCATGATACGAATATTCAAAGGTAATACCATGTTCGCACCGAAAACGAAAACACTTTGAAAACGAGTTTTGGGATTGTGGGCTCAAAACTGTTCGCACCGGCTGTTGGTGTTTTCGTTGACATTTCTTTCATCCTTTGTTTACAGTTTTGCTACGAAAAAAAAAATCAAAATCTTTGTCTTTCATTTTCTTATCATTAGCAACCTGTTTTCTTTTGTTCATATTTTAATTTTGCCAGCCAATTAACAATAAAACCGAATTATCATTTTAAAGATGAGAAAATATGACTTCCACTTCGATAAATAATCGGAGAAAACTAGAGCAGACACCGATTGGAATGAGTGGAACGTGAGTTTTCAAGTAGTTTTCAGAGAAAACTGGTTTTCGTTTGACAGATTTTACATGGACGAAAACACAGTTATAGCAACGAAAACATGTTTTCGATGTCGGTCCGAACATGGTATAAAACCATGATTCAATTATTAAAGGTCTTGCAAGTTGCTTTTTTTCTAAAATTTGAGACTCCCACCCACAGGAATAGTTTTTGGAAGCAGGAGAAAAAGGGGAAGAGTTCGATCACACTTGTTAAAATGGTAGCTAGATTCCACAAAAAGGTGTGCATAATAGTGAAATGGTGGTATTTTAAAACAAAAATTATCTAATTTAAACAAGCTTATTTACATCGAATATAACGCCTGATTGTTATTAAAAATAAATATTTCTATGTATATCTATACCAAATTTTCGTACGTCAGAAGGCGCTTAACTCGAGAATGAATGGTCCACGTTGAGCTTTTTCAGTTGTATTTGTTTTGTTTGTGGTTGATGGATATGAAGAAGCTAATTGTTTGTGGAAAACTTATGGAATATTTATAAAAAAAAGTCGACAAATAAAAACATTTGGAGGCTACGTTTCTTTCGCGGTTATGGCTCGATTGCTTCGAATATGGTAATTCGTGTTCTTTGATGTTGCACTTTTTGTGTGCTGGGGAGATTATGCAACCGCCAGAATATTAAACATTGGCGATTCGTGCCGGTCGAACCCGGCAAGAATAAAAAGAACACACAGCTATTGAACGACTGAGGCAGGGAACGTGGTCTACATCGTCAAATGGGAAGTGCCGTCTCCACGAATATCGACAAATATATTTCGGCCTTTAAGGGAATTTCGTCTCTTTCTGAAGTCTAACGATCAGAAAGAAATATCACTGTTTTTCTTTTTAGGAGTAAAGTGGGAGTGTCATTGATAGAATTATAGCGAGAGAAACTTTTTCTTACAAAACCTTTCATTACAGAGTCAAGGTATAAAACCATGGTACGATAATTAAAGGCATGGTAAAATAATTACAGTTTTTCTCTTCCCAGAGAGTTTTGCTTCACATCGAAATTCGTGCTCTCTTATTTTCATTTTGACGCAATTAAATGTTGATTCTTTTACTTTTATTTCGCTTTGCTTTTTGTTTTCGCTCAATTTAATTTTTATAGATTTCCAAATTTGAAATGAAGTCAGCCACACAAATTTCAAATTTATTTACTAAGCAAAGGTTTTTTCGGCTTTTGCAAATTAAATAAGTCCTCGGCAAGAAGATTTGTTAAAAAAGTACGTGTACATTTATGGTATATGGGGTAAGGAAATATCCCTTTTCCCTAGCACTAACCTTTTAGTGTGGACAACAATAATATTTTTCAAATAAGGCAGATCGGAATATGCACTCTCTGGGAAGACAATACCTATAATTGTTGTACCATGGACTGAAAGTGAAAATGTATTTGTGAGATTGAAAATTTGAAAACATTTTTGTTATGATAGTCTGTGTTTATACACGGAAACTTTTGTCGACGCGATTTTTCATATTCCCTTTTGGTGTTGCTCGCTTTATTTTATTATTATGGGCCATATGCACCGCGACCTCTGAAGTGATCTATTGTGCGAGCGTTTCATTTACACCCGGCGACTTTCTTGCAGTCAATGTTTGTTGTCAGCTGTGAACCGCTAACTCAATTTACACCGACGAACGAGAGCACAAAGTGTGTTGCCCGAGCACGAGCAACTCGGTGCCCCTCTCGTTTCCTCGTCACGCCCTCTCCTACAAACATCCGAGTTGCCGCAACAAAAGTCGCCGTGTGTAAATCAGCGGTTTTACCTTTAAATTTTTGCATCATGATTTGATATTTAAATGCTTGACAACTGAAAAAATTTATTTAATAAAACGTAAACATCAACAGCTGTTTAAGCATGAACAGTTTTGCCGACTGTAAAAAGGTCAATAACTGACTTCTTGCCGCTAAAAATGAAAATGGTCCCATACTGCCATAGTACAGTATTGTAAAAAGCTATTCTTTAAACAATGCCGATATACTTACAATCCAGTAAAGAAATCAGTAATTGGGTCACAACTGTTGTTAAATGCCTACACTGGCTTAAACACGAAATGTTCTCGACTGTGTAAATATTTTAAACAAAACCGTCATGACGAACACTTCGATACNCCTCTCCTACAAACATCCGAGTTGCCGCAACAAAAGTCGCCGTGTGTAAATCAGCGGTTTTACCTTTAAATTTTTGCATCATGATTTGATATTTAAATGCTGCACAGCTGAAAAAATTTATTTAATAAAACGTAAACATCAACAGCTGTTTAAGCATGAACAGTTTTGCCGACTGTCAAAAAGTTCAATAACTGACTTCTTGCCGTTAAAAATGAAAATGGTCCCATACTGCCATAGTACAGTATTGTAAAAAGCTATTCTTTAAACAATGCCGATATACTTACAATTCAGTAAAGAAATCAGTAATTGGGTCACAACTGTTGTTTAAATGCCTACACTGGCTTAAACACGAAACGATCCCGACTGTGTAAATATTTTAAACAAAACCGTCATGACGAACACTTCGATACAGCTGCCATGCGCGGCACAGAGTGTCGGCGCAGTCAATAGTCTAGTTACCACACTGTTTCAAACGATATTAACAGCACAATGCGCTATTTCTGCAAAGTCCGACTGGCCTCCGGACTACGGCGATGGGGCACTGAAGGATGGTATCGGGAAATACGATTTCATAGTTATAGGTGCTGGCTCGGCAGGATCGGTGGTAGCCAGTCGTTTGAGCGAGAATGTCAAGTGGAAAGTGCTGGTGTTGGAGGCGGGCGATGACCCACCACAGGAGTCAGAGGTGCTGCATGTTTCATATTTCACTTATTTTAACTACAGCTAAACTTTTTTCAGATTCCCGGCTTGCACACATTTTTGCAGCGCACTCGCTACTCTTGGGATTACTACTCGGACCCACAACCACACATTTGTCAAGCGCTAGGGCGGCGATTGTGCTACAACCCGCGCGGTAAGCTCATAGGCGGCACAGGCGCAATAAATGGCATGGTATACGTGAAGGGGCATCGCCAGGATTTCGACGACTGGCTGGCAGCGGGCAATACACAGTGGGGCTGGGCTGATGTGAAGCGATTCTATGAGCGCGCTGAGCGCCCTGTGGGCAATACCACGCATCCCATGGGCTATGTGGTACTCGACGCATATAAAGATGAAGGGAGTGTGCTGCTGAACAGCGCCATTTTTAATGCTACCGCAGAATTGGGCGTGCCCTCCAAGTCGGCGTTCGAGGATGGCGTAGAAGTAGGCACTGCATTCTTGCCGGTAACTAACAGCCATGGTAGACGCACGGCTACTGGGAAGACATATTTGGCCAAGGTTTCGAGGCGACCGAATCTGCATGTGATCAAAAATGCGCACGTGCACAAAATCCACTTCGATAGTAGCGGCAAGCGGGCCACCAGGGTAACATTTTCGTTGCGCGAAAGCTATGAGTTGAGTGCTGAGGTGCGCAAGGAGGTGGTGCTCTCGGCAGGCACCATAGATTCGCCCAAGTTGCTGATGTTATCGGGCGTGGGACCGCGCAAGCATCTTGAAAAGCTGGACATACCGGTGGTACACGACATGCCAGTTGGTTCAAATCTGCGCGATCACGTAGCCCTAAGGGTTCATTTTAAATTGGAACACACATCTTTAAACGCGTTTGAGCAGACGACGTACATCGATTTCTTATACCAATTCCTGACTCGCAACAACAGTCGGTTGGTTAACGGACCCAGTAGTATCACCTCCTTCATAAACACCAAAGGTGATAGCGATTTACCAGATATACAATATCACTACGCACTACACCAACAAGGCGATGTTGAGTTCTTCGGAGTCCATTTTGCACGACGTGACCAAAAGTACACAGCGCGCTTAAGTGGGATATTGAGGAAGTCACATTTTAAAACAAAAATTATCTAATTTAAACAAGCTTATTTACATCGAATATAACGCCTGATTGTTATTAAAAATAAATATTTCTATGTATATCTATACCAAATTTTCGTACGTCAGAAGGCGCTTAACTCGAGAATGAATGGTCCACGTTGAGCTTTTTCAGTTGTATTTGTTTTGTTTGTGGTTGATGGATATGAAGAAGCTAATTGTTTGTGGAAAACTTATGGAATATTTATAAAAAAAAGTCGACAAATAAAAACATTTGGAGGCTACGTTTCTTTCGCGGTTATGGCTCGATTGCTTCGAATATGGTAATTCGTGTTCTTTGATGTTGCACTTTTTGTGTGCTGGGGAGATTATGCAACCGCCAGAATATTAAACATTGGCGATTCGTGCCGGTCGAACCCGGCAAGAATAAAAAGAACACACAGCTATTGAACGACTGAGGCAGGGAACGTGGTCTACATCGTCAAATGGGAAGTGCCGTCTCCACGAATATCGACAAATATATTTCGGCCTTTAAGGGAATTTCGTCTCTTTCTGAAGTCTAACGATCAGAAAGAAATATCACTGTTTTTCTTTTTAGGAGTAAAGTGGGAGTGTCATTGATAGAATTATAGCGAGAGAAACTTTTTCTTACAAAACCTTTCATTACAGAATCAAGGTATAAAACCATGGTACGATAATTAAAGGCATGGTAAAATAATTACAGTTTTTCTCTTCCCAGAGAGTTTTGCTTCACATCGAAATTCGTGCTCTCTTATTTTCATTTTGACGCAATTAAATGTTGATTCTTTTACTTTTATTTCGCTTTGCTTTTTGTTTTCGCTCAATTTAATTTTTATAGATTTCCAAATTTGAAATGAAGTCAGCCACACAAATTTCAAATTTATTTACTAAGCAAAGGTTTTTTCGGCTTTTGCAAATTAAATAAGTCCTCGGCAAGAAGATTTGTTAAAAAAGTACGTGTACATTTATGGTATATGGGGTAAGGAAATATCCCTTTTCCCTAGCACTAACCTTTTAGTGTGGACAACAATAATATTTTTCAAATAAGGCAGATCGGAATATGCACTCTCTGGGAAGACAATACCTATAATTGTTGTACCATGGACTGAAAGTGAAAATGTATTTGTGAGATTGAAAATTTAAAAACAATTCTGTTATGATAGGCTGTATTTATACACGGAAACTTTTGTCGACGCGATTTTTCATATTCCCTTTTGGTGTTGCTCGCTTTATTTTGTGTGTAAATCAGCGGTTTTACCTTTAAATTTTTGCATCATGATTTGATATTTAAATGCTTGACAACTGAAAAAATTTATTTAATAAAACGTAAACATCAACAGCTGTTTAAGCATGAACAGTTTTGCCGACTGTAAAAAGGTCAATAACTGACTTCTTGCCGCTAAAAATGAAAATGGTCCCATACTGCCATAGTACAGTATTGTAAAAAGCTATTCTTTAAACAATGCCGATATACTTACAATTCAGTAAAGAAATCAGTAATTGGGTCACAACTGTTGTTAAATGCCTACACTGGCTTAAACACGAAATGTTCTCGACTGTGTAAATATTTTAAACAAAACCGTCATGACGAACACTTCGATACAGCTGCCATGCGCGGCACAGAGTGTCGGCGCAGTCAATAGTCTAGTTACCACACTGTTTCAAACGATATTAACAGCACAATGCGCTATTTCTGCAAAGTCCGACTGGCCTCCGGACTACGGCGATTGAGGCACTGAAGGATGGTATCGGAAAATACGATTTCATAGTTATAGGTGCTGGCTCGGCAGGCTCGGTGGTAGCCAGTCGTTTGAGCGAGAATGTCAAGTGGAAAGTGCTGGTGTTGGAGGCGGGCGATGACCCACCGCAGGAGTCAGAGGTGCTGCATGTTTCATATTTCACTTATTTTAACTACAGCTAAACTTTTTTCAGATTCCCGGCTTGCACACATTTTTGCAGCGCACTCGTTACTCTTGGGATTACTACTCGGACCCACAACCACACATTTGTCAAGCGCTAGGGCGGCGATTGTGCTACAACCCGCGCGGTAAGCTCATAGGCGGCACAGGCGCAATAAATGGCATGGTATACGTGAAGGGGCATCGCCAGGATTTCGACGACTGGCTGGCAGCGGGCAATACACAGTGGGGCTGGGCTGATGTGAAGCGATTCTATGAGCGCGCTGAGCGCCCTGTGGGCAATACCACGCATCCCATGGGCTATGTGGTACTCGACGCATATAAAGATGAAGGGAGTGTGCTGCTGAACAGCGCCATTTTTAATGCTACCGCAGAATTGGGCGTGCCCTCCAAGTCAGCGTTCGAGGATGGCGTAGAAGTAGGCACTGCATTCTTGCCGGTAACTAACAGCAAGGTAGACGCACGGCTACTGGGAAGACATATTTGGCCAAGGTTTCGAGGCGACCGAATCTGCATGTGATCAAAAATGCGCACGTGCACAAAATCCATTTCGATAGTAGCGGCAAGCGGGCCACCAGGGTAACATTTTCGTTGCGCGAAAGCTATGAGTTGAGTGCTGAGGTGCGCAAGGAGGTGGTGCTCTCGGCAGGCGCCATAGATTCGCCCAAGTTGCTGATGTTATCGGGCGTGGGACCGCGCAAGCATCTTGAAAAGCTCGACATATCGGTGGTGCGCAACATGCCAGTTGGTTCAAATCTGCGCGATCACGTAGCCCTAAGGGTTCATTTTAAATTGGAACACACATCTTTAAACGCGTTTGAGCAGACGACGTACATCGATTTCTTATACCAATTCCTGACTCGCAACAACAGTCGGTTGGTTAACGGACCCAGTAGTATCACCTCCTTCATAAACACCAAAGGTGATAGCGATTTACCAGATATACAATATCACTACGCACTACACCAACAAGGCGATGTTGAGTTCTTCGGAGTCCATTTTGCACGACGTGACCAAAAGTACACAGCGCGCTTAAGTGGGCTATTGAGGAAGTCACATTTAATTACCTTTTTACTGATGTCGACAAAGCCTCGCTCCGTAGGCAAAATACGTCTGCGCAGTTCCGATTACCTTGATCATCCACGCATCTTTTCGAATTATCTTAGCGATCCCGAAGACATGGCGACTATATTGCGCGGTATACGCTTTATCGAACGCTTAGAGGGCACAAAGGCCATGCGGGAACTAAATGCAACCCTTTTGCGTATTACCACTCGAGGAGTGTGATGAGTACGAGTACCGCTCGGAAGCCTACTGGCGGTGCTACGTTAAATACTTCGGGAGAGGCGGGTTATCACCCGACCGGCACGGTGAAAATGGGCCCCAGTAGCGATCGGGGAGCATGCGTGGATCCACGCTTACGACTTTATGGTGTGCAGAACTTGCGAGTTGCCGATGCCAGCATAATGCCCGATGTGCCACGAGGAAATACGAATGCACCGACGATTATGATTGGCGAAAGAGGGGCGGACTTTATAAAACAGGATTGGAAAGAGGATGACCAAGGGGCGAATGAGTCAAAGTGACGTAGTTTAAATGCATTATAAGTCGAAACTTTCTTTCTACAATCACGTTGTTTTTAACTAATCCTCCTCCGAAAATAAATGCATAAATTTCTTTTCATTGGAGTCTTTTTCTGCAATGCTGCGTCAATCTGGTCAACTGGAACGCAGTCGAGGCCGCTCGAAGAAGTTAAACTCCGTTCTGCGGTAGGCCATGGGTATGCCTTATGAGCAGGCGAAAATTTTAAGCTTTTATGCTGTTATCAAGCAACGTAAAAGATAATAGTTGAGCAATACGTAAAAAATAAACCTTGGGTTATAACTTTTATTGGCGAAATAAAAATATGTTTCATCTAATAACTCTTATGAAACAACGTTTTCGTTAATTTACAGAATTCGCGCAACGTTTTCAATTTGTAAATTCGAGATAACAGTTATTTTTAGTCCCTGCTTCTAACAGCTTGACGAGAAGTAGAAGGCAATAAAAGTTCTGCGCCGTTTCGGGTATTTTGAAACTAGAAGTCCGACCGATTAATCGGCATGCGATGGCCAAAAGATCGGCATCGGCATCGGCTGCTTTTGGCCGATTTTTGACCGATTATTTTTACTTTTTCCGCAATTTTGACAAATGTACATCAAAATTTGAAACTGTTTGATCAGATTTTTATAATTTTTTTGAGTACGCAGCTTTTTAAATTTTAGTATAATAAGAGTCAAGTTTGAAATAGCTAGGTAAGTGTTGATTTTTGACAATTGTTTGTTTCACGCCTTTTCTTCCAAACAAAGCATGTTCGAAATTTTTTTTGTTGGAGAAAATCCGCAACACCTTCCACAAAAAAATCTCCAAAATCAACAGAAAGTCCTAGTTACTTAGAAATTTGACTTCATTAAAATAAAATTGAATCGGTAACCAAACTGCATACTCAGAATGTTTAAAGAGAAAGTTTGAAATTTTTACCAATATGGTTTTTGTTAAATATCGAGCTACACTTTCATAAACAAATAAGAAACATTAAATAAACGAAACGAGAAATACCACAGAATGCTAAAATATCAGTTACTGTAAGTAATGTTACGATTATCCTTGAATTAATCGCTGAATTCCTAAATCCTTCGGATTCTTTTCACTAAATTGCTAAATTGTTTACGGTACAAAAATACTTTTGTCATTAAAAATCTACACTCAAAAAGTGTATGTAAAACTACTACTGAAAAGTATTTATTTTTCAACCAGAATTTATGTAAGTATACGGACAAAATGTTTAAGATTTGATTTGCATGTGTAAATACAACATGAAATGTTTAGAATTGCAAAAATTTTTAATGTAAAAAAATATTTTTTGCCAGTAATAATCATTAAGTGCTCAATTAACTCAATTTTAAACACTTTGTGTGTAATTTTTTTCTACATGACAAATTTAGTATGTAAAAGTAAACAGACAACGTTTAATTTGCACGAATTAGGAAAGGAACTGGCTACCTCTTTTTATATGCGTAAATGTAAACAAACATTTTTTAGAGCAAATTTTAAACATTTTATGTTTAAACTGTAAAATTGTGAACAATAAATGTTTAGAACTCAGCAAACTAATTTGAAATTTGTTCTACGCCACACATATGAAGTAAAGTAAACGGACAGTGTTGAATTTAATTAACACGGTATGTAAATTTGCATTCATGAAGAGAGGAAACTGGTTACCTATCTTAATATGCTTGCAAATTTAAGCAAATTTTTTTTAGAGTGTACGGTTACTGTTTATTAACAAATTGTATTCAATACAACACCTTTATAGTCAGCAGAAGCTATATATTTTTACCTACTATGAGTACAACTAAGAAATGTGATTTCGAAGAACTATTTTCTTAACATTGAATAAGAAAAAGACTATGAAACAAAGTATTGCATGATATGTATGCATAGGCGATATACTGCTTTTAATACATATTTATTTATGTACACAAATAAGTGAATAGATTCTTGAAAGATTATTTGTTTTGTAATGTTAATTTTTTATGTTTTTCTTTTGTTATTATAAAAGTTTAGTCAAAAACATTCGTTCTTGAATGAATTCATATTCAGGTAGTTTATTTTAAGGAATCGGCATCGGCCGATTTTAACCCCAAGACCGATTAATCGGCATCGGCATCGACCACGTAAACATCAACAGCTGTCTAAGCAGTTGCCGACTGTCATCATTTTTTTCGAAATGTTCCCCTCATTTTATTACAAACCGAACACCAAAAAATACTTTGTAAAAAGCGAAAGTGAAAATGGTCCCATAGTGCCATGGTAGAGTATTGTAAAAAGCTATTCTTTAAACAATGCCGATATACTTACACCCAAATTCATAAAATAAAAAAAAGCCACTTTTTATAAATCGAAAATTTGTATGAAAATGTCACTTCATAGAGCTCTTTAATACCTTGTTTATACCTAGGAAAAAACACGATTTGATTCAGCACATATTATTTCGATAAAACCGTTTTGAAAAGTAAACAAATTCTGTTAGTTTTATTCGACATTTATTTAATAATAAATTTGCGCCGTGTAACGAAATGGAGGCGAAAGTAATACAAATTTATTATAATAATAATTCCATTTAAAAAGCGCTGTACATAAAGAAAAAAAAGCCAATTTTGATTTCGTGTAAAGATGAACTACTCGTTTATACGAGGTTTTCTAACCCATTGTGAGGAATAAAAAACCGATTTGAAAACCAATTCGAGTCAATACACTTTTGCTATGTTCCAACGTGTATTCGATTTTTTTTATGCATACATATGTTTTGAACCACACCGAACTGAGTCGCAGTGCTTTATGTGTCGGTATAAACAAGGTATAAATCCACTTTATTTTTATGAATAAGCCATTACAATGCAGTAAAGAAATCAGTAATCGGGTCGCAGCTGCTGTTTAAATGCCTTCATGGGCTTAAACATGAAACGTTCCCGACTGTTGTAAGTATTATAAACAAAACCGTCATGACGAACACTTCGGATACAGCTGCCATGCGCGGGCAAAGTGTCGGCGCAGTCAATAGTCTAGTTACACACTGGTCCAAACGATATTAACAGCAAACTGCGCTATTTCTGCAAAGTCCGACTGGCCTCGGACTACGGCGATGGGCACTGAAGGATGGTATCGGG
>NW_016159470.1:19319-34052 GCF_001687245.7 Rhagoletis zephyria | reverse complement strand
AAATACGATTTCATAGTTATAGGTGCTGGCTCGGCAGGCTCGGTTGTAGCCAGTCGTTTGAGCGAGAATGTCAAGTGGAAAGTGCTGGTGTTGGAGGCGGGCGATGACCCACCACAGGAGTCAGAGGTGCTGCAAGTTTCATATTTCACTTATCTTAACTACATCTAAACTTTTTTCAGATTCCCGGCTTGCAGGGTCATTTGCAGCGCACTCGTTACTCTTGGGATTACTACGCGGACCCACAACCACACATTTGTCAAGGGTTTAGGCGCCGATTGTGCTACAACCCGCGCGGTAAGCTCATAGGCGGCACAGGCGCAATAAATGGTCTGGTATACGTGAAGGGGCATCGCCAGGATTTCGACGACTGGCTGGCAGCGGGCAATACACAGTGGGGCTGGGCTGATGTGAAGCGATTTTATGAGCGCGCTGTGCGCCCTGTGGGCAATACCACGCATCCCATGGGCTATGTGGTAATCGACGCAAATAAAGATGTAGGCAATGTGCTGCTGAACAACGCCATTTTCAATGCTACTGCAGAATTGGGCGTGCCCTCCAAGTCGGAGTTCGAGGACGGCGTAGAAATAGGCACTGCATTCGAGCCAATGATTAATAGCAATGGTAGACGCACGGCTACTGGGAAGACATATTTGGCCAAGGTTTCGAGGCGACCGAATCTGCATGTGATCAAAAATGCGCACGTGCACAAAATCCACTTCGATAGTAGCGGCAAGCGGGCCACCATGGTAACATTTTCGTTGCGCGAACGTTATGAGTTGAGTGCTGAGGTGCGCAAGGAGGTGGTGCTCTCGGCAGGCACCATAGATTCGCCCAAGTTGCTGATGTTATCGGGCGTGGGACCGCGCAAGCATCTTGAAAAGCTGGACATACCGGTGGTGCACGACCTGCCAGTTGGTTCAAATCTACGCGATCACATAGCCCTAAGGGTTCAGTTTAAATTGGAAAACACATCTTTCGACGCGTTTGAGCAGACGAGGCACATCGATTTATTATACCAATTCCTGACTCGCAACAACAGTCAGTTTGGTAACGGATCCAATAGTATCACCACCTTCGTAAACACCAAAGGTGATAGCGATTTACCAGATATGCAATATCACTACACACTACACCAACAAGGCGATGTTGAGTCCATCAGAGTCAATTTTGCAGGACGTGGCGAGAAGTACACAGCGCGCTTAATTCGGCAATTAAGGAAGTCACATTTGATCACCTTTTTATTGTTGTCGACCAAGCCTCGCTCCGTAGGCAAAATACGTCTGCGCAGTTCCGATTACCTTGATCATCCACGCATCTTTTCGAATTATTTTAGTGATCCCGAAGACTTGGCGACTATGTTGCGCGGTATACGCTTCATCGAACGCTTAGAGCGCACAAAGGCTATGCGGGAACTAAATGCAACCCTGTTGCGTATACCACTCGGGGAGTGCGATAAGTACAAGTACCGTTCGGAAGCCTACTGGCGTTGCTACGTTAAATACTTCGGAGAGGCGGGTTATCACCAGACCGGCACGGTAAAAATGGGCCCCAGTAGCGATCAGGGAGCATGTGTGGATCCACGCTTACGACTTTATGGTGTGGATAACTTACGAGTGGCCGATGCCAGCATAATGCCCGATGTGCCACACGGAAATACGAACGCACCGACGATTATGATTGGCGAAAGAGGGGCGGACTTTATAAAACAGGATTGGAAAGAGGATGGCCAAGGGGCGAATGAGTCAAAGTGACGTAGTTTAAATGCATTATAAGTCGAACACTTTCTTTTACAATCACTTTTTTTTTAACTAATCCTCCTCCGAAAATAAATGCATAAATTTCTTTTCATTGGGGCCTTTCTCTGCACTGCTGCGTCAATCTAGTCAACTGAAACTAGTACAGGGCTTTGGGGGAAGTTAACCACCGTTCTCTGTAGGCTAGGGTATGCCTTATGAGCAAGAAAGATTTCCGCTAAGAAGCTACTGCTGAAATCACCCCTTTGGGAATGGAAGCACAAGTCACGACATTTTTTCACCACAGGGAAAATATTCAGGAAACCACATAGAACGAATTGACCCAGCTTCGAACAGGTGGACCATAAACGCGATATACTTGCAGATGATTACTATCTAAATGAACTTTTGCTTTACAATCGCTACAGGTTCAAAGAAAAAGTTAGGATCGAGCGAAGTTTTGATCTTACATCTGCACATTTTTTGTAGGCAAGGATCCCTTCTGAAATAATTAGCGCTAAAGGAACGACATTTACGGAGCCTTAAGGCCCACGAAAAACTATAGTAAGGTCCCTACGACTTCACTGTCCTCACTCACTTTCATTTCCTTAGAGCAGGTCAATTCCTCACAATTCCTGAACCAGACCAGCAATGCTTATTCCTCACAAATCGTTGGGAACGAATAAAGGTTCTCCATCGTGAATTCAGTCGCTGATGCATGTAGGTTTATCTCAAAGCTTAACGCTGAGTGTACTTTTTATGGAGATCCTCCTATGCAAAAAAAATACTGAAAGTCCATTCTGCCTTCGCAGCGGATTTTCTAAAAAAAATTAAAATTTTTTGAATTGAGCCGCTCTCCGAAATCGAGTATGTTTTCGTGAAGCAAAATAATTTTTTGGGGAATTTAAATCTGCGATCTCCACTTTACGGACACGGTCTACTCCCAGCCATGTTTTAAGACCCTGAACTTTTTAGAAGCCTTTTGCAGCTCAAGGAAATACCTTTAATATTTAATTAACAAATTCGATATATTTTTTTCATACGCGAAAATTTACTTATAATATTTAAATAAAAAGTAAAATATCCTCATTGAACAAGCTCAGCAATCGAATGTTTCACAACAGGCGGGGTAGGGCTTCGAGTCGTCTTGTGGAATCTTTTTGCAATAATTAGGAGCAACTACATAGGGACAGCTAAAATAAATAAAAAAAAAGATTTTTTAGAATAAAAAAGCACCGTGGAGCGCCAACCAGCCTACGTCTTGGCAGTAATGCTGCCATCTTCGTGGCATTTGTACAAATTGCATTCGCCTTTTATTTGAAACTCCGCGCCGCTCTTCGCCAGCTGGCCACCATATTCGCAATCTTGCGAAAGAAATGAATTAGAAAACGTTTTAATAAAAATTATTTCCTTCGCACTAACCGGCCTTTGCGCTCCCCAGTGATGCCACAAACACCACCAACAACAGCGATCCAAAGACTCCAACACACTTCATAGCACGCGTTTACGGTGTTCTCGAAAGCGTAAAAAACTATCTCTACTCGACAAAGTTCAAACAGTGACTGTGGTTCGGAAATTCAATAGCAAAGCTTTAATAACATAAGATTTGGTTTGCTATTTGCTATTTGTTTTCAATTTATTTACGCTATTTATTCTAATCGTTTTTCATTTACTTTTCAACAACTACTTGGCACGATCGCGGCCGCTTCGGTCACTTCGGTCAAGTTCAAAGTAGATAGTCGGCTAATTTGACAATATTCGTGGCGATGATGCGCATTTGTGCGCTTAAAAGTGGGGACAGTTGGGCTTTCCCTAGCGTTAGAAACTGGTTCTGGTGGGGAAGCGGGTGATTTACGAAAATATTTTTGAATCTACTGGCCGAGCTCAGTGGGACTTTCCTGCGCTTTTATTATGTTTGTTGTTGTTGTGCTCGAAGCCAACAAATGGACAAGAATATTTAAAATTAATGAAAATTAGAAAAAAAAAAATACTTTTGTTTATTGACTTCTATAAATTATTTCTTATACATATATGATATTTATGTATATCTATCTTCATGAAATTTAATCAATACATTTAATTTGAACACAGCAATTAGGATAAGGCCGGCTATAGTCGGGTGGCTGCTCGGTGCAACCGTGTCGCAGCAGATAACGGTCACAGCTGTAAGTGTAGATAAAATGGACGAGAAGTTATGAAATTTAAAGAACATATATTAGAACATATATAGAATTTGTTTGAAAGTGATCATAAAAAATTAATTGGAGCTACATAGTTTTTTTGTTGAAAATTTACATATTTCTTGCTCGAATTGGTTTAGTCAGAACTGATATTTATAAAATTTTGTTTGACTTGACTTGAAGTTTATTGAAAATTAATTGGAATTACTATCCACAAAAAAATATTAATTTAAATACAAAAATTAATTTAGTTACATACAACAACAATAAACAATTTGGACTTTTTAACCGCTTTTTTATTAACTTCGCGTTTAAATTAGCGCAAAACTTGTTTAGAATCAGTTATTAAAAAAATGTATTTAATTTCTCGTAAAAAACGTTGGAAAAACTCAGTTAAAATTAAGTTTAAAATCTTTTGCCTTCAAACATTTTTTTTTGAGCCAAATTTATTTAATATAGAAGGTCCGATTGAATTTTATTTTTTTTAAATATACAGAAAATTAAAAAAAATCTATGGCTCCAAATTGTGCATAAAATTTATTCACAGCTAATTACCAAAAAGTGGCTTTCGCTTCAGAATTTATTAAAAAATTGTATCGAACTTAAAATTTAATTGAAAATTTTCTTTTTCAATTACACTTACTGCTTTATTATCAGCACGTAATCATGCCGGCAAGTGACCGTTATGCAGTGAAATTTAATATCTGTGGGATAGAGGGTCTCATTGACTGGTACTGCTAGCTCCAATTCCTCATAGTAACAGTGGGCTGGAAGAACTAAATTAGCGGGCAAAATTTTAAATAAGGAAAGAGATATTTTTCAAAAAAGATGAGGAAGGTGCAAAGATAACATGAAATTTGACTATGAATAAATAAATAAAAATGAAAATAAAAAATTATTTATAAAAAAATTTTAAATTCGGGTTTTTTTTTAAATTCTAGCTTAAATTGGTATTAAAAAGGCATCCCTCAAAAATGGAGATATGTATCTACATTGAATTGGTAGCGAATTCGCAGATCGCAACCATTTACAATGTGTTTTGGGCCCGAATGCTACTTTTTTTGTTCTAAAAAATTTTCACTTAAACCAATTTGGGCCATATTTTGAGAGAAAGTAATGCGCTGATTGAGTGTTTTTGAAATATTTTAAACAAAAATTGGAGGTTTCAAGCAAAAAATTCCCAATCCGTTTTGTTTTTTTGCAGATTTCAAAACCTCTTATTTATTTACTTATAAAATTTTCTTTAATAAAAAAACTTATTAGAGCTAATCCTTCATTTTAGTTTTTGAAAAGTACCCAGCTTTTGAAAATTTCAGCTTTCAGAATATTTTCTCATCGTATCCGCAAAAAAAAAAAAAATTTTCGATGAACAGAATGTAATGAAAGTAATGAATTTGTGCCAAATACATACATATGTGATTTTAAAAACGTTCACTTACCTGGATGCCTGGTATTACCGTAATATTGTGTAGAGAATGTTCGGGATAACGGTAAAGTTGTGAAAATTAAAGAAAATAGTAACGGAAATATTTTATTAACTTTTCGCATGACGCTGAAATGAGAGAGCGAGTAAATTTTAATTAATACAATTTCTAAATGGACTTTGTGCTTGAAAATCTCTTTTTTGAAGGCTAACAGAAATATTGATGCGTTTTAAACAGCTTCATCTCATAATAACTGAGCTTGAAAGGGGCTTTTATGAACGAAAGCTTTTAAAAGAGCTTTTATGGAGATTTAAAAAAAAATTATAAATGTTTTTCAAAGCTTTTTAAGCCTACAATAGATTCAATATGGGCGTATACAGAGTAAAAGCTCTTTGAAGTCACCGTTGCTTTCTACATTTCACATATCAGTGATCATCATAAAGGGCTACAAATTTCCGAATAAATTCTAATGAAAGCTTGAGAAAAGCTTTGTTCACGAGCTACATATTGGCTGCGAATGTTTTACAGGGACAAGGATAGCGTTAATGATCTCTCTGACCAATACAGTTCAGTTTAAACCTTTTGCCAGGAGAAAACGACGTTCAAAACTGCGCTTTTTAACTTTATTGTGTTTGTGCGCCTTTTCGTTAAAAGAGTTACACGAGCTTAATTTTAAATATATGTATTTTGTATGAATTTTTGTTGCACACTTTTGTTTTTATGTACAGTTTTCTTAACACAAACACACACTTACAAAATAATCTAAACACTCATCCACCTACACACAGAAAAAAGTCAGCTAAATAAATTTCTCTCAACACATCATTTGGTAACTATAACCAAATAATGTAATTATAACTAAATCATGTGTTGAAGAAAACATATTTAGTTGACGTAAATAAACTCTTTTCTCAGTGTACCAACTGATTTTTTATTGCTGTTGAAATTCACACCCCGTTATTCTGGTCAAATATCTAACGCGTCGCCGCTGCGCTTGCGAAGAAGCTCTGAGTGTTATTAAATTCAGTTGTGCAAATATTGATGACCGAACAAATGTAAATATTGTTTATTTAAATTTTAATATTTACAAGCTTTTTAATAACCAAACACCTCCACACACACATACAATTAAATTTTATGACTAATTGTGATTATAAATTGGCGCGTAGCTGGTGTGAAGATTATGAAAATGAATTGACAAGCATTCTAGACGAGGCTGGCGAGTGAGTCGGGAAGTGGCGGCAGCTAAGCTCAAGTTCAAGTTTATAAATGAAAAAAATATTCACTGTTATTTAGTGTTAAATATTTTAGTAGAAATGAAATCATAGCGGAGAAATAGTAGGCAAATGTGTAAAGAAGAGAACAAAATGGAATTCAATTAACATATTTTGAATTAAAAAAGTCATTGGTGACTTTGGAGCTGAAAGAAGTGACATATTTTTAATTTATGAGGCTAATAAAAATATTTTTTTTAAATCTCTTAAGGTTTCTTGTTCCTTGCCTTTACATATAACTCACTGAGGCATTGCTGAAAGCGTTGATATGCAGAAAACCAAAGGTTATCACACAGTTTTGCATATGTATGTATGTAGGTCAACCCTGTAACAATTTGGCTTCATAAAGTAGAATAGATTACGTTATCAACAAAAAATACGTTGGAAAAGGAAACGAAAAACAAAAAAGAATTCATGAGATATCGCTAGCCCCCAAGCGCAACTCTTCTAAATTTAATAAGGGTTTTATTTGAAATTGATTTCTAAAACTGCTTCAAAAATATTTAGCAGAAAATTTGTGAGAATAAGTCACTGTGTCTCTTTTAGGGGGTATGTAATTCCATGCAGTTCCGAAAACTACTATAAGACTCTCTTAAACATGTCCATCAACCGGCATCACCTCGCACGACTTATGTAGATCATCAAACCTATCCTATCAGCATGACTCTTACAAAGAATGAGCTCTAAGCGGAATTCAGCTCATTATAGCGACATCATCCAATATGTATAACATCATTGGACACCACAGCAACCAGTTATTTTAAATTATGTCACGTCATTCGATTTATATCACATGATCTCCTCTCACTTAGCATACAAAAAGTTTTACCAGAAAAAAGAGCAGAAAATAACTTTTATCACGTTTCGATTGACATCACATCGGAGGCAATAAACTGGCACCACATCACATCACTTGATTTGGAATAAATGCTCACTTTTTAATCGCACATTCAACTTGGTTTCTATATAGCTATACTTCCGTGAATTACATGACCTTTATTTCACTTTGCATCAGTTGATATCACGTCGCGGCAAGTGGGATCACATCATATCGCTTGACTAAGATCATATGATCGTTTTTTAGACGCCCTTTTGTCTTTTAAATACCTACTTTTAAGTGAATCAGACGGCTATTTTCTGATATCACATCACATCGCGATAATCAAAAAAGAAATCACATCATATGCCTTGACTTGATCGTTTTCTAGACTTGAAATCAGCATGTACATATTTTATATGCGAGATATGTGAGATCACACCAGAGCGCTTGATTTAGAACACATGATCGCTTTTTGATGTTGAGCCGGGCATTATTTAGAGAGCTACTTTAGTGTATCAGTGGCTTTTTGTTTCATATCACATCAGTTGATATCACGTCGCGGCAAGCGAGATCACATCATATCGCTTGGATTAGATGACAGGTTCGCTTTTCAAACGCTTAAATCTGCGGGTCTTAAAATCACATTACATCGTTTGACTTAAGTCACTTGATCGCTTTAGCAAAAATCATATCATTAGAGTTCGATCACATGATCCCATAACTGATGACGTTAGTATCTATTTTTAGGCTGCTGTCACTAGACTTACAGCAGCGATTTAGATCAAAACTCATGATACTTGGCGTACCAGCGTTTACAGCTCAGAGTTAGGTTTGGTCTGCGGATTTAATCAGGTCAGATTTTTAAGTCCCAACAGTTAGACTTCTTGGTCACCTTAAAGTTGTCAGTCTTTTTAGATCGCAGTCCCATTAAGTCTGAAACTACTATACGAATGACATCATAGGGATCGCCACAACTGCTTCCAGCATTTCTTTTCGCAGTGTACTCTGCACTAAACTATTTTGTAGTGTGTGACGTTGAGTACCGTTAATTGTGTACTTGAAATGAAACTGAAATTAACCGCTAAAAGCAGATTAACAACAAACGTAATGTTAAGCAGTGAACGAAATGTTTATAGTGTGTTGACCTAACACTTGGTGCAGCAAATAAATAAATAAAGATTAATTAGTAAAAATAGAAAAAAATACAACAACAAAACAATAACAAAAATGTTCATAGCGCGATAATCATAATCACAGGTGTCGCTGATGTGTTGAATTAATGCAAATAATTTATTGTTCTTGCACATTGCTTCAAACAATGCAATAAATATTGACATAGCATAGTAAACACGTCTGTACGGATGTGTGGAATTAATGCGAAATCGACGTCAGCTTGCTGTTGTTAATCAACTTAATTAGCATTGAAGTCGTGCACGCTGAGCGGCGAATGAAATGTTGGCGACTTTTCGCTGAAGTTATTTAACAGTACATACATATGTATATACATATGTATGTTGCTTTTGACTGTCTTTGGGTGTTTTGTACCTTTGTATTCTTTTTCAGCTTTTTGTCTGCTTTTCAAGATTCTGTACCAATATGAACAGTTTTATTTGCGAAGCGAAACGTACATAAGCATGGATTTTCACCGAATCAAAGTAAAGATTTTTAGGAATTTTTTACTTGTACGTCACGCAATAGTTTTCAGCTGTAAAGTTACGCTGCATTGAGGCTGACAATTTATCACTGTGGCTTATGTGGCTTCGACCTTTGACCTTCATTTTATGTAAAAACAGGTTGGCTTAGGGTAGCTCATTGTGAGTTGTAAAGATACAAAATATTTATGTATACATAGGTACATACATATAATTTTGTATAAACAAAAAAAGATAAGTAACCACTGAGATAATGACGAACAAAAGGGGATGGATAAATTTACATCAGCTAAAAAAAAAATAGGCGATAAGTCCCAGCTACTTCAAACTTGCACTATATTATACGAAAACTTAATGGGCTACAAAACTGTATAGGTACTCAAAATATTTCTAAGAAATCGATTAAAAAGCTAGAAATTTTTATGAAAGTTTGTTGAGTTTTTTTTTTAATATTGCACAAAATTTGAGACTTGGATCATACGATTTTCGTTAAATAATGAACCATTTCTATTAAAAAAAAATTAAATAAAATTTTAAAGTAATAAAACAAATAGTCAAAACTTCCCAATTTGTGAATGTCGTATAGTTATGACAAGCACTATGTTCATATAAATATATATGCGGAAGTCAATTTTTTTTTTCTGCGTTGTGAAGTGATAAAAATAAATTTTTCGGGAATTGATTCTCAGGCTCATTTGAAAGAGCGATCCTTCCACTATAATATGGGTTCAGAGCTGTTAAATTTCCGTTACGATTAGTAATCATTAATTTTTTTGCATTTTTTAATTTAAATGATTATTTTAATTTTCTTACATAACCCAGCCATTAATAATTAATTATTAATTATAATTATCAAAAATAATCATGATTAAGTGCCATTAAAAAAATAATCAAATAATTAAAAATAATCAGATACATACTCAAAATTAATCAAATTGTTTTTTTTAATTATTTGATTATTTTTAATTGTTTGACTATTTTTAACTACTTGATTGTTTTTAGTTATTTGATTGTTTTTAATTATTAGATTGTCTTCAATTATTTGATTATTTCTAATTAAATGTTTATTTTTAATTATTCTAACAAATAGATGATGTTGTATTTTTTACCTGAAAACAGTATGAGGTGAACTTTTTAAAATGTTTTAAACAGATATTTTTGATGTTCTTGCATCAAGGAATCCTTTTCAATGGTAGCAGGAACCGAAAAAGGCATTTTATATATTCAGCCTCATTGCGTAAGTCGTAAATTAGGCTAAATTGTACGACTCGACAACATTGGCATTGTCTACTGTCGTGCTGAAATAAGTAAGCGACGAAAATCGTCGAAAACTATACAGTGCTGCCAAGTTTTTCCGTTTTAATACACTAGTCGAGTGGAAATTTTAGGCAATGACGTGAGATTTTCTATACGATTCGACTATCGAAAAACGACTTGCATTCGACACGACTCTCGCAATGAGGGTGATTATTCTAAATTCATTGCATGCTGTTTTTAGGTCAAAAGCTTTACTCATATATATATGTAAGGGCAAAGCTGAAGGGGAATATGTAGATGAAGAAAACGATAAACATACAAGTAATTTTTAGAAAAAAAACCGACTTCAACTCTCATAAAAAAATATATATATATATACATATACATATATATCTCATGATCCAATGAAAAAATAAAATTAAAAAAATATTCCGACGAACTGATAACCTCCTCCTTTTTTGGAAGTGGGTTAATTAAAGAGGAAAGGATATAGAGAGAGACTCAATCTGGGAACTATTTTGGGATTTTAGAGATTTTCGGGATTCTCGGGACTTATCGATAAAATAATCGATATTTTTATCGGTTTTGTTATCGATATTTTTATCGATTTGGTTATCGATATTTTTATCGACTTGTTGTCGATTTTGTAATCGATATTTTTAACTATTTTGTTAGCGATATTTTTTATCGATTTTGTTATCGATATATATCGATGTTATCGATATTTATAGACTTTAATTTTGATCGATTTTGTTATCGATATTTTTATCGATTTTGTTATGTGTGTTTTTATCGATTTTGTGATGTATATTTTTATCGATATTTTTATCAAGTTTCTAATTGATTTTGCTACTAATATTATAATAGACTTTGCTATCGAAATTTTTATCGAATTTTTTTCGATTTTGATATCGATATTTTTATTGGTTTTGTTATCGATATTTTATTGGATGCTACTATCGATAAGAAGATGAAGATAAAGGAAAAAAGAATAACATAAATGTAATTAGAACGAACAGGGTAGAGGTAGGGATTTAGATAGAAAAAAGACAAAAAATATAACCTTAAGCAAATGCGGATTTATGTATGTATGTATAGTGGTTATGACACAAAATAGATAGGTAAGTAACGTAAGTTTCAATTATCCAGTGTGGCCCAGGCGCACTTACTTTTTTGCCGTCTTAGAGCCGGTCATTGCCATCCTGTTAAACATCGCTCGATGCTAGGATTAATTTGCTCCATCATCCATGCTTCTGAAGACTCAGTTGATTGAAGACTAGATGATTCAGTAACGTTAGGGTGCTGCCTATGCAGTCCACTCAGGACTACTTTCCAAGTAAAGGGTTAACTTACACTGAGCAAATAACAGCCCATTTTCAGCACAAAAGTAAAACTTATCTGTCGAACGAGAGTTAACGCGCCAACGTGAAAATGGGACTTAACCTAATACTTTTAAAAATCGGGTACTCTCAATCCTTTTGAGAATCGAGTTCTGAGTACTTTTGGTATCGATACTGCCCAACACTAATTTATTTCCATCTCCTCTGGCCACAAAAAACGATCAGAAATAAGATACGAGTACCTACTATCCGCCAGACAGGTACAATTTTGAGCGATTAGCGAAAGCGGTCTACATAGCGTTTAATTCTCCGTTGTGCGAGAGTTGCTTTTGAGTCTTTTCAGATATTTTCCTGCTTAGTTCCTGGTTGTAGAAATATTGGGAGAGGTACGGTGCAGATTGGGAAAGAGCTAAGGCGGCGTAGGATCCTCAAATAAACTATCTCTCTCTTCTCTCCCCCTCTATTGATATATAAAATATAATATATAAAAAATTGAAGAAA
This sequence comes from Rhagoletis zephyria, assembly GCF_001687245.7. Lineage (NCBI taxonomy): Eukaryota > Metazoa > Arthropoda > Insecta > Diptera > Tephritidae > Rhagoletis > Rhagoletis zephyria. The sequence continues at coordinate 21,871 of NW_016159470.1, read as the reverse complement.
GGTCTACCCATGGGTTGCATTTAAGGATAAGCTGAACACTTTGAAGGTACGTTTACCAAGTTTTTAAGCTTTCAATATATTTCGTCACCAGCTGCAAAAGATTAAAACCTATCCCTGTCCAATACTGTTTTCAAGCAATGTTGTAATCTGTGAGCATCTATCAGAAATATAACTAGAGAAAGTTTAAAAAAAGCTTTGCCCGCGAACTATGCTTTGGTCGACACTGATCTATAGGATTTAACGAATTCCCAATAAATTTCAGAAATTACCACGAGAATAAAAGCTCAGATGGCAAAAGCTTCAGTAAATGCAAAGCTAAAAGCCTACCTCCATAATTAGGGATTAATCCATACTGCCCGGAAAAAGAGCACCAATTCCAGCTACGACCAGAGAGAGCTTTTACTCTGCGCATCCACATACAGTCTGTAGGACGTTTTAAATAACTTCTTATTATGTTTGACTTTTTTTTAGGCTAAATCTTCGTTTCACTCTTGCTTTTAGTCGCCTTGATAGTTTCTGGGTTTTATGAGCAACAACTGTTCACCTGATTTAGCCGCCAACCAACATTACATTCACATTTCTGCATTCGACTTTATTGCGAAATGCAGCTTCTCGCCTGAACTTAATTAATTAAACAATGCAATTAAAAAAAAAAAACGAGACATGGCAAAGGCGACGTAACTGAAGAGACAATGCATAAACAACAAAAACAAAAACAACAGCAATAAAAACTAGTCAACATCATAAAGCAAAAATATCCACGAAAATATTCACGCGCTAAAATCAAAACTAGAGCAAGAAAATAAGAAGAAGAAGGAGTAGAGGAGAAGAAGTAAAGTAAACAAAATATGTATTCAAAAGAAACACGAGGGTATCATAAATCGACTGAATGAGTAATTTGTGGTACATAGTAGAAGGGGGGTACATACATATGTACATACGTACATACATATGTATAGCTGTAAGCAGGCATCATGGAAGCTTATTTGCTTATCCGTCTCTCGACTGGCTATCCGTTCCGCCTACAAGTGGTCCATAATTAATTCTTTTTTGTTTATATAAAAGCAACAACAATTACTTTTGCTTCGTTCAGTCGCAGAAATAAAGTCGTTGAGCAAAGTGTAAAAGTGTTAAGTAGTGTTTTATGTTGAGACAAAATAATATTCTTTGAAAATAAATAGTAAAATATTATAATTAGCGGAAGGCACTCGCTGTAAAGTAAAAAAAGTTAAGCGGATAAAAACAAAGAATCGTACCAAAATTTTTATAATTAAATATTAATCGAAATTATTCATTTATTGCCGTTAAAAAAAATGCAAGCAATTTTACCAATTTTATTGCTGCTATGTATCCTGAGTGGTCACAAAGTTTCGGCAGATTTACGTTATCGTGGCAATGCAGTGCATCCAGGTGTGTAAGACAAGTAAAGGGAAAATAGAATACTTTCGGAGGCACTGTGTCCAAGTCTAATTTAGCAAAATGTTTATCCTAACCATACGGGCTTATGCAAATTTCAAGTCTAGTGAGTTGAGTATGTGAAATCTAAAGGGCGGGATCCAGGACCGCGTACAACAACAAACGCGGGCAAACAACGACATCCAAGGCAATTAATACTTTCACTAACTCTCGTCCGGTCGCTGTGGTGTAGTGGTTAGCAGTGCAGTGTCCATGACATAAAAACTTCACGACAACGTCCGATCATTGTAGCAGCGTGACCGGCATCATTTTCGAAGAAGACTCTGCCAGCTCAGAAACCAAACAAAATAGGGACTCATTGCAATGCAGTTTTCCTTGTTAAAGTATCCGTTTAGGTGTCTTAAAAAATCGGCATCAACGTTTGGAACACTTTACGCGTTGTATCGCCTCATAGCTAAGTTTATAGATAGTACAAATGGTCTGAAAAAAAATTAACATATCACCAATAATTGCTTTGAAAAATCTTCATCTGATAACGTTTTGATGAGATAAAGCGCACTACATGCTTAGCGAACCATTTTAGAGGCAGCTGATGACTTATAGGCTCTCAGTTATGTCTGCCTGTTCTTATATTCAAAACGGTATATGGGCAACTGTGTTAACTGACCATTTGCCCTCAAAATACAAAACAAATCTTCTTACAATCTGCTCGCCCAGTTCAGTGCACTTTTACTCTCAATGCGTTTCAAGATCATACATGCCTTTAGCATCCGAATCAAGCTTCAATTAACGAATAACCTCTCCACTTCATTTAATAATAAATTCTGACAAAAATTTGTAAAATTACATTTTTAACCGCCTTTATATTTCAGACTATCCAGGTCAGTGCTACTACGAGGAACTCCGACAGCCAATACCCAAGAATCAATCCTACAAACCGATTAATCGCGATGGCCGCTGCGAATCGATTTACTGTCGCCAAGATTATGTAATCGAAATTGAATTGTGAGTATGCACGAGACTTTAATAAAAATTAAATTTCCACGCAAAAAGTATTTGAAAATAAAAATACACAAGCTGTGTTATTCTTTCTACTTTTATCATTGCCATTTGCCGGTTGCATTACTATCGATAAT
>NW_016159470.1:0-18465 GCF_001687245.7 Rhagoletis zephyria | reverse complement strand
GGCAAAAAAAAAAAAAAAAACACAAAATTTCATTATCTTTTGCTTTTTATGCATTTATTCATTTATTCTGTGTATAAGTCAAATTAATGTTTGTTTTAATTTTCCATTCTCCTCTGCACGCCACAGCTGCGGCCGCCATAATCTCCAACCAAATGAGACCTGCCGCATCGAATCGGATATGCGGCGCGCATATCCAGCTTGCTGTCCGCGCTTAGTGTGTCAAACAGACAGCAATTTCATTTAATTTGTAATTGCGACTTAATTGTTGAAACTTAATTGCTTTAATTTCGAGAAATAGTCATTGTTGTTGTAATTGTGTTAAGTAATTTGTCACGTTTATAGTAAAACTTAAAAAAAAAAATACGTAGCATCGTGCAGGTATTTTTTTACATACATATGTACGTACGTTTGTTGGGAAAGAAGATAATTCTATGGAACATACGAGCAAAGTAAAATTTAAAAGAAATTTCAAAATAAAAAGAGCTCGAAAAAAATTAAATTTTTTTCTTTTTGAAGCCTTAAGCTTATGAAACAGAAAGAAATCGGAAAAAAATTAAGTTACGTTTATAAATAAAAACCAAAATTTACAAAAAATAAATTTAAACTAAAACTTATAAAGTTATTTTTGTGAATAAGGTTTTAAAAAATGCTGTTTATAATAAAAAAATAAGAAAATATGTAAGTATGTATACATATAAGTATAGTTTTATAGAAATGGCAGCTATAACTTCTATCATGTGTGAATTTTGTTGTTTCTCCGCATAATTTTTTCAATTTTTAAACCTCAAACCCAATAAAATTGTTGAATATTAAAAAATTATAAAAATGAGAAACTTAAAGACTTAAAATCTAAGAGTTTAATTGTTAACCAACAACTATAAAAACCGCATGATCAAGTCTAAACAGCAACAAAACCGCAACATTTTACATGGCGAACTCAGCTCAGTGCATAGATCATTGGCTTTAAATGCCACAGTTGCTGGAACAAGTTCCAGTAAACTCGATGAAGAAGGCTGATGAGAAGAGATGGTGACCTCCAAAATAGCAGCAAAATTATGGTTAATTTCCACAAAAAAATCCACTTAAACATGGCTTCAAGCTGAATAAAATTGCTGAATGGTTTTATGGAAATTTAAAACTAAAGGCATAAAAAATTGGTCTTCTTTTATTTTTTAAAGCTTTAACGAAAAAAAGGTTTTAACATTTTAAGTTGTAAGATTAAAAAAATTAGAAAGTAAAAAATGTAAAAAAATACATATTTTTTAGAGCTTACAGCTTTGACGAATAGGAAGGAAAAACAACGTTAAACAAAAGTTTTGTGGAAATTTATCAATGAAAATTTACATTCAACAAAACTTAGTTTTTTTCAAATTATACATACATATATAGCTTTAATGAGCTTTTTATTATTGTAGTAAAAAAATATTTCGAAAAAAACGAAAAAAAAATTATTAAAAAAATAAGTAAGTTTATAATATTATTTTGACAAATTTAGAGAGCTTTAACCATCTTTAACGATTAGGAAAAATAAAAAAATTAAGAAATTCAGTTAATAAATATTTGTTTGTTAAAATAAATTATTTGGTTTTAAAAGATCTTTTTTAAGAAACGAAAATTTGTAAAAAGTAGATAAATTTATAATGTGATAATAAAAAATTTTACGAGACAAATTTAAAGCCAAAATTTTAAAAATCAATTATTTGTTACCTCTGCAAATATTATTTAAGGGAACTGATATTAAAACAAGTAATTTTTGAGCAAAAAAAACCGACTTCAATTCATGTACATATATATATTTCATGATTCAATAATCGGATCTAAACCAGATTAGTATGGGACCTCTGAGACACTACCTTTCAGATGCAAAAAGAATTATCGAAATCGGTTGACGTGGTTCAAAGTTATGCGGTAACACACATAAAAAAAAATATTCCGACGAACTGATAACCTCCTCCTTTTTGGAAGTTGCTTAAAAAATAAACAAGACTGCGAAAAGTAAGGCCAAAAAAAAAATTATAAAATAAATGGTGTCATATTAAAAAAGTACAAATTTGAAAATAAAAAATTTAAACAGAATTGGGAAAAGTAAGAACAAACAAAAAAAAAAATTTACTTTTTGTAAAGCTTTTTAAAACAAATATTTTTATAATAGAATAAATTGTATTTAAAAAAAGTAAACACTTGAAAATAAAAAATTTTAACCGAATTGTGTTTATTAATATTTTAAAACAATTATTTTTAAAAAGTAAAAATTTGAAAATAAAAAACTTAGGCAATACGCGTTTTCTAATTTTTTTTGTTTCGACAAAATCGTCAGAACAAAAGTTCGTCACAATATGCATGCATAGCAACCGTTAAAAATTCTCGTTAAAAATTTCTGGACAACACCACTCTGGGGCTGCCAAATTGTGCGAATCTGTACAAATGTACAAATCGTGTCATCCTTGCTTAAGAATAAAAAATTTAAAATTATTTTTTTTGTTTTTTTTTTTTTATCTAAAGATCTTTAAATTTTTTTCGCTTAGCTTCAGCAACATTTTTCTTCTTTTTTTTATATATTTTTTTCTTCAAATGCAAATTATTCCATGCAAATATTTACATAGCTATACATACATATGTATGTATATTTGTATAGCTATAGCTACACCGCAAATGCAAATGTATACTCGCTTAATGGCTTCATAACGTGTTCGACGGTTGCAAATAAATATTTACCGTAATTAGCAAATTACATTTCCCCCCCTAAGTACTTATTCATATTTGCTTATCATTCATCGAACATTTAGTTAGTTGCACTAAGTTGATCAGCTGCAACTGTTGATTGTTTCATTTCTTTTATTTTTAGTTACAATATTTCCTCTGTTATTTTTGTAAAGCCTATAAAGTTGGCTGTGAATTTGTTAAGCAAATCACTTGCAATTCAAACTTTCAGCAACGTGTCACGCATCATGAAACAGTACTTATTGCTATTGTGTTTGTTTGTGTGTCTGTGCGCCATCAGTGAAGCGAGTAAGTGAAAAAACTATCGCAAAATTGTTGTTATGCAGTTCGAAAAAAAAATAAAAATATTCTTGCCAACAGCATCCCCACAAGTTTGTGGCTACACCGCGCTCGATGGACATTTTGAGTTTTTGAGATATTTCCCCGGCATCCAGGAAGGAGAGGATTATATCGATTACGGCAACAACAAGGATGGTGTTTGCTATCAGAGAGCAGTGTGCCTTGAGACCTATGAGACTAAAGTAGAATCGTAAGTACTGATTTGTAGAGAGTGTGTAATCAGTGAAAGACAATTTTTAACGGAGGCGGCGCGATTGCGGGTTAAAAAAAGTCTACTGTAGATGTTGCCTCTCCGGTATTAAATTTTCGCACAAACCTAAATCGGAAATGGGCCATCACATCTGCAAGTTCGCCTTTGGGTTGCCCTTCTTTTCAACAAAATGATTGGAGCTGAGCCCGACTTAGGCCGAGGCGACGGAATGAGCGGCTGAGCGGCATTTCGGTATGGCGCCGCTCAGCCGCTCAGAATTTTCGCTTATTGCGTGGCCTCGACGTAAGTGCGTCAACCATTCCGTTTCTCCAGGTTCGCTGACAAATATTAGAATCCTATAATGAGGCTAATATGTTTCAATTGGTCTTTCCAGAGCTGTGTCTTTCATTGCCCAAAGTGGGACCTGAAAGCTACAGTTTACCACAAGACAAAGCTAGACGCAATACAAGATGATGTCTCGTGAGATGCGAGAGTAGACTATTGCAACTGGAAAATAGTCTTAGGTAGTCAACGAAAACTCTATTTAGAACACCGCGCAATGATTTTGGCGCTCTAGCGATGAAGAAGAGTCAGATTCCATACAAATCTTTCTGTGTGAATTTCAAGCCCCAGACAGTTTAGGATTCTCCCTTTAATAATTCGGATTATTTACATAGCATCTTGGACAAGCAAAAATTAAAAAATTAAAATAATAAAAACTTTAGGAAAATTCAACAAATTTGTATCAAAATTTCAACTTTTTATTCTAAATTTTTAGAAAATATTTGGGCATGCAGTTTTATAGCCCATACAATTTTATTCTAATGAAGTGCAAGTTTCAAATGGCTAAAAATCGTGTTGATTTTTGAGATTTTTATTGGAGTCTACTTTTTCGGGTTTTTTAATATAACAGGCGTAATTTACAAAAACTTGAGTTGATATTTTGAAATTTTGTTGCTGACGGTCTCCCGCGTTTTATTTCATAAGAAGTTCATTTTTGTATGAAAAAAGTGCAAAAATCCGTCACCAAAAAAAAAAAATTCCAAAAATCAACCCGATTTTTTAACCGTTTGAAACGTGCACTTCATTAGACTAAAAGTTGAAATTTTGATGAAAATTTGTTGAGTTTTCTTAAATTTTGCATACAATTTGAAACTGTAATTTACACGGTTTTGGTTAAAGCTTAGACGATATTTTTATATAAAAATAATAAAAATTTAGCTCGAAAAACAATACGAATACTTGAAGAAAATCAACACGAGGTCATTTGTTTGAGTCACTGTAAATAAGGAAATTTAGGAAACGTGGGATTTTTTTCGCGCATATTCTTCCACAAGAAAAGCATGTTTATATGAAAAAAAGCGCAAAACGCCGTAAAAAAAAAAAAAATTTTAAGATCAATGCGATTTTTTAGCCGCTCAAAATTTGCACTTGTTTAACTAAAATTGTATAAGCCTTTTAATCGCATACCCAAATATGTTTTAAAAATTCTGCTTAAAAAGTTCAACATTTAGATTAAAATTTGTGGAATTTTACTAAATTCTGTAAAAGTCTAATGGCCTTATTCATAAAAATAAAGTAGGTATAAAGAGCTTTATAAATTGACGTTTTCATACATTTTTCTCAACTCATGAGTGCTCTCAGTAAATATACCTAAATAAAAGTATATTTTTTCGAGTTTATGAAATAAACAGCGGAACACAACAGGGGCATTCCTTTAAATTTAAAGAGCCTAATATATAAATAATCGACAGTTTATATGAAAAATCAATCCACTACTCCACATGTTCGAATCCAAGGCAATCGCTTTAATATGTACATATGTTTAAATCTTGTTTTTTTTTCTTGCCTTAAACTACGTTGTTTTACTTAGCTTTACTAAAGAACTCTCTTTTCCACTTCTCTTTTTCCAGCTGCAATGACTACCAGGTGGACTGTAATAATCGTCAGACCTTCAAATCGATATTCCCTACTTGCTGTGTGAAGTGCTAAGCGTTTAAGGAAAAGTAAAACGCATCAGAAGTGCGTGCTGACTAACATACATAATATGTATGGAAATGAAAGAAGAGATAAATAAATTAACAAAAAAAAAAAAAAAAATTGGGAGATTCTTTTAAATTCAAGCCTAAGAGAATACTGCCACTGTTGGCAGCTAAACAAAACCAGGGCCCGAATCACCGCCTCATCTGTTATCGAAATAAACTCGATATGAATTTTAATTTTGAAATTGCGGCATTCGATTGCGAGTACACTTTTTTAATTAAAATTATATTGCAGATAAAACAGCTGCCACTTTATTTCATTCGATTCGAAACGATCACGAATGGCATAATTCGGGCAAAGCTGTACCTCGGCAGCTGTGCTTCGATAGCCGCGGATAACAATCGATTAGTTGATTCCCCTTAGCAACTTATTGACAAATAAACGAGCAATCGTTAAGATGGCTCAGCTCTAGCAAAATCAGAAAATTCGGCTGATCGAAGCGAGCAGCTGAAACTGGTTTACTGAGTGAGTTCAATGGCAGCGGCATTACAAATATTGTATTATTAACTTATATCCATAAACACATGGCAATGATATCATTTAAGCAATTTTTTTAAATGTAAATTTACAAAATATGCGCATTAGGCTGCACGACCTTTCAAACAAACAAAAAAAGTTCGCCGTGCACCACTGATTCTAAAATATTTTTGTAAGGCCTTTCCAAAAAATTGTTTTTTTTTTTTTAGCCGAACGTAGTAGAGGGCAATGAACTTTGGAAGAAAAAAATTGCCTCCAGAAAAAACATCGTCATATCATAGTTTAAGAAAACTCCATTTTTGGAGGTATTTTAAAATCGGTCCAACGCACTTAAATCTTAATTTTTTCCGAAATATTTTGGTGGACGTCCTAAAATATGATAAATTTTGAAATCCCGGCGGGAAACCGCACATTTTTGTTTGGTGATGCACTCTAATGTACATACATAGGTATATATAATAGGGAGGTTCAATTTAGTATGGGAGATTTTTTCGACTAAATATGCGCTTATAGCAAAGAAGGAAATTTTCCGAAGAACCATGGGTCTAAAATCAACTTGAAGTTTGCCAAATTGCGAAAATAGGTTTCTTAGTATTTTGAGGTAGTGTCGTAGAGAAGTGCTTAAGTTTTGTATAAAAAACATAATATAAGGAGGTTTTTGGTATGAGGAATCCATTTCTGCATTTATCTTTTTCTTAAAACTTTCACCAGAGGACGCAACGGTGAAAATTTTCACATTTTCTTCGAAACTTATTTACGCAATTTGGAAAACTCCAAATTGATTTTAGACCCATGGTTTCTTCGGAAAATTTGCTTAGAATTTCACCTAGAATCCTTCTATGCTATACGCGCATAGTAAACAAATAATGTGACCCGCCCTAATGTTAATAGTAAGGAAAAATCTAAAAAAATTTTGACACACTTCGCTCTTCATCATCAACTACTTATTTATTACACGTATAACGTTCACAACACTCTGGATATGGTTTACTAAAATCGGTGGGCAGATATTTAAAATCCCTGCAGCTGGGTTGCACGCGTGGACACTGGCTGAGACGTATCAAACCTTCCTCCTGGCAGGTTAGCTCGGCACACAAGTCCACATTGGTTGGCTTGACGCTGTCATTTAGCTTGATGGGGAGCTGCAACTCCTTGTGAAAGCAATGACCGGGATTATCTATTGAACGAGGATACACTCTGAGTATATTATTTATGAGATGGAATAAATAAAATTCTAAAGCTCACTTGGATCCGGTGAATTGGGTATGTAGGACTCGGCGTGCGTCGCAGCCACAATGCAAAAAGCAATGTTTAAAAGTACAAGCAATTTCATTTTAAGCTTTCTTAGTAATCTTGGTGAACCTTCTGCCGCTAAGCTGGTTGTTGTTAAACTGATTTTGCTCACCACCAGCCAGTATTTATTTATTTATTTGTTTACTTTTTGAAATGCTAATCTGTTGAGATGAGTTTAGAGCTTGAGACGTGGTGGCGTCATTTCATCTGTGCAATAAAATTATCAATGAAGTGAGGTGAGAAGCGAACGGGATGGGGAGAGTACAGTCTGTTTAAAATAAGAAAACAAGCGCCCGAAGTAATAATGCTAATTTGAAATATGATTACGAAGAAAATATACAAAAGAGCAACGCGCGGAGGGTAGCAGGTATTTAGTATGTAAATAAAAATAACAATTACGTATACATATTACGAATGTGGCGAAAAGATATTTAAAATAGCTGGGATTGAAATTAACAAAATTGAATGCGACTAATCGTTTATGCTTTTGATGTATGCCAGAATTAGGCCAGTAGGTCAAACTGAACCTGAAAGAGGCGAGTAAACATAAAGGACTAGAGAGTAAACGGCTCCGTAGAATGAGTGAAAAAGGCTCTTTGAATAGAGCTCATTCCAAGCCTGATATCTCGTCTTGATCGATATTCGAAGGGGACAACAGGTGGAATATTTCAAAGGAGAGGGGGAATTAGCGTAGTTTATTGATTACGGCCCACGCCGACAGACGTTTGTTGCTCTAAAGAAAAACAAACAAACGCACAAAGGTCGATGAATCTTTTGAAAAATCAGTCCCTCGAATTTTATGCAATTTTGGTTGAAGCAGACTACACATGCTTACCTAGATCATTGAGTTGAGAAGCCCCTAGCATGAAGCCCGAGGATCGAATCATAAGGGACTTAAGTGACTTTGTGAAATGGATCCTTACTTATAGGAGAGATGTTTGGCATATGGGTGGTGTCTACTATTCGTAACGGAATGTTGATGGAAATATAGGTCTACTGTTCACTTGGCCTGATAGAAAGAGAGAAAGAGAGAGCGTGATATAGAGGTAAAGAGGCAGGAGAAGCTTTTTAATGCTTTTGGTAGATTTTATTACACCCTACAAAGAGCAAACGCCCTCTCTGGTGCATTAGATCAGAGGTGGGCAACTGCGCAGAGCATTTTTGTATTTTCTACGATTGATAACAAAGCATTCTCTCTGTGGATCAAAACTAACTTAATTTGCCCAGACGCTGAACTTGATTGAAGAAATGGGAACAGCAGACATACATACAAATGTAGGTATACATATCGTTACCCTAATATAGAAAGGCCATATCTCACAACGTCGCTGAAATGCAAAAAAGCCGTAACTAACAAAAATTTTTTTATCGCATCAAACGATGTAGGGATTCAAAATTCAATGAATGCATCACAAACAATCAAAAAGTGAATTTTGGAATTTTACTTAGTTACAGCCTTTTGTATTTCAGCGACGATGTGAGATAGGGCCTTTCTATATTAAGGTAACGGTAACGATATGTAGGTAGGTTGTACAAATACACACCCATATCTACACTTATTTGTATATATCAATACAATGTAGAAAACTACAGCATCTTGAAAAGTAAGAGTGCAGCACTGCGATCTTGATTCTCAATCGCATGCTGTTGCTTCGAGTAATCACACGGCGCACAAACAACCATTCATCAACATAATTGTAAAAATAAAAAAAATAAAACAAAAAAGTTCTAGGGAAAAGTGCGTAAACAAATAAATTTGGTGCAAGTCGCGGAAGGTTAACTCTTGTGAGCTGCTTCTTGTGACTGATAGGGATTTCGTAATTTTTCTGTAATTAATTGTATACATACAACACATGTACTCATGTACATATGTATGTATATATGTATGTATGAAAATGAGTAAATTTTTCCACCGCTTTGATTGAGTTGCTGGTGCGTGTGCGCGATTAATAAGCTATAAAAGCGCGTGGAAAATTAATTTCGGGTTTCAGTTGGCGCTGTGTGTGGCATGAGAAAAATAAGACTGGTGGCTAGAGGAATTTTTTAAATTAATTTCGGTTTGTTTTTAAGAAAGTGTAGAGATTAAGTAAATTTGTATTATTTTTTTTTAATATCAAAATAAAATTTTTGAAAACTGTTAAATTGCTAAAATTAATTTATCAAAAGTGCATACCCTAAATTTTTGTAAAAAATTTCGCAACAACTGTAATAAAAAATTTCGAAAGAGTGGCCTTCAAACGAGTGGCTGAAAAACGATGGCAATGGTTTATTTGTTTCTGAAGTTGTTGTTCCTATTGGAAATTTTAAGCGCAGCTGCAGCTTGTAAGTATTTTTTTAGTGCAGCAAAAAGAAATGTTTTTAAAAAATATTTTTATTATTTTCGTTTCAAGAAAGTTTAAATAAATCTATATTTTTTTTCAAACCGACGAAAGAGAAAGTTTTGTACTTTTCGGTGAATTTCTGTGAAAATATTTGCGGCAAGCGGAAGCTAAATCTTTTATTTTGTGAAATTTCCAATTTTTTCCCACTTGAAAACTGTACGTAACTTTAGATAACATAACAAATGACATAAATAGCTGGGCATAAATTTGGTTGTTAGAAAACTGCACATAAATTTCTCGTCAATCGAAAGTTAGACATACTTTTTTGTTGAATGAAAACTCGGCATAAATTTTTGGCCATTTATAAAAACGAACTAAATTTTTCGCCAAATAAAAATTGGGCATACATTTTTCGGCAATTTAAAACATCAGATATAAATTTTTGATTACTAAAAAATCGTACATGGTCCTGCTCGCTCATACTCGTACATGGCGTATGAGTAACATTTTCCATGTTAAAGTTGGAATTTTTTTCAAACTTAAAATAAAAATATCTTGGGAAAACGACCTGATCTAGAAAAAATGGCTTGCAGATCCGCAATCTATGACCCAAAATTAAGTTTCAAGTCTCGGAGTTTTTTGTGTCATTCTAGCGTTCCTACAGTGTAATTAGAAAAAAATTAAAAAAGGGTGTATATTTCCTTCCCAATAAAAATTGGGCATAAACTCTTGTGCATACACATTCTTGGTCATCTGAAAACTGGATATAATTTTTGATATCTTTAGATGTGCATATACATTTTTTATAACTTAAAAAACTCAACACCAACTTTTGGTGAGTAAAAACGCTGGCGAAAAATTCATTAGTCATTTAAAAAATGGATACATATCTTTGGTAATTAAAAAAATTTTCATCAAATTTTGGTTAATAGAAAACTTACATGAATTGTCGTTTTTCTAATAAACACAAATTTCTTGCTTATTTAAAATAAAAATTTTAATGCCCAAAAATTTATGAACGATTTTTACTTTCATGCATAAATTTTGGAGCTCAATTAAAAAAAAAAGAACGCTATATATGTACATATGAACATACATACATAAATGAAAATATCTTTCAAAAATGTTCTGTTTTAACAAAAATAATTTTTTTCCCCACCACAGCACCAACAGCTTGCAGTTACACATCTCTCACGGGCGCATCGCAAGCAGTGTCCTATGACGCCGCCACTGATAAGAGTGTAGAATATGTGGATTATGGCACCAACACGAATGGCATTTGCGTACAACGAGCGCGTTGTAGTAAAGAATTTGTGACGCAAGTGATAAAGTGAGTGGAAAATGAAATTTATAAGTGATAACGCTCAAAAATATTTATATTGATATTTTTTTTTCGTTATTGCCACAGATGCAGTGACCTGCGTATAACCTGTGAGAATCGGAAATTATTTGAAGGCGAATTTCCAGCTTGCTGTGTGAAGTGCTGAGGAGATTTAATTCAGAAAAAAATCAGGATTGTCAGTATAATAAAACGAAAGAAAAGGCAATCACTTTGAACTGCCTAAATTTGAATTTTGCGATAAATAAATTGAAGAGATTTACGAGGGAGAGAGAGAGCCGTTTTGGATTATTTGTTTGATGTGATACTACCCAGTCAACTGGTATGACGTTACTAGTATTGCTGCTGGTTATTGGTTGTGTCTCAGAGGTGGTCCCATAAAGAATTTTCAATTAAAATACAGTTCTTTCTCTAACAAACCCCATATAAACCCAAGTTTAACAACTTGTAAAAAACTTCAAAAAAGTGCAACAAATTTTCACCTAAGTTTCAAACTTTTTCCTCGGAAGTGTTAGAATTTTTTCGAGTACACAGTTTTTTAGCCCAATCAATTTTAGTCTGATAATGTGCAAGTTTCAAGTGACTGAAAGCTACCGTTGATTTTTTAGAATTTTTTGTCGCCAAAGGTGTTGCGGTTTTCATCCATATACAAATAAATTGAGTTTATTCATTATAAGGAAGCCAATGCGACAAAAAAAAATTCTAAAAAATTAACGGTAATTCGTAGCCACTTGAAATTTGCACGTTATCAGACTAAAATTGCAGTGGCTAAAAAACTGTGTACTCAAAAAAAATCTAGCACTTCCGAGAAAAAAGTTTGAAACTTAGGTGAAAATTTGTTGCACTTTTTTGAAGTTTTCTACAAATTGTTAAACTTGGGTTTATATGGGGTTTGTTAGAGAAAGAACTGTGTTTTAATTGAAAATTCTTAAAAATAAATAAATAAACAAAAGTGGAACACAATATCACTTTGAAATGGCGTGCTATAGATATGACCGATACTGTATATATATATATTTTTTTATATGAGAATTGAAGTCGGTTTTTTTTTGCTAAAAATTACTTGTGATTATTAACGATATATCTCACACCTTACGCATACAAATACAGATAAACTTAGTGCTTTTATATTTTCCCTCAGTGTATCTCCCGCATTTGTGTGGCTGCATTCACAGCCAACAAGCAATGTCAAAATGACAACTGATTGTCATCGCAGCCTCGACACAGCAGTGCGCCGCGCCATCTGTTCCACTATAAGTGTAAGTAGCTGTTCCTTGAGAAAATTCACGCCGACTTCCACTCTCCAAAAGTGCTCGCCGAAGAGCAAGTCGCAGTCCTTCGGCTGACCTGCGCAGCTAAAGCTTCATTCGCTAGCTGTGAGGCAGAATTTTGCTATTCTTTTGTTGCTTTTGCTAATGCCACCGCCACCGCCGCCACCGACGCTGCTAATCAAATTTCAAACAAATTATGTTGCTGCCACTGAACTACAGCGACGTTTGCATACACTGCGTGAGTGTGGGTGTGGGTGTTGTCGAATGCTTCGCCGGATGCTGAGTCGGTTGCCACAGGCGATGACGGTAGCGGCGGCGGCGGTGGCGGCGACGTGCCAGCCGTGAGCCATGGCAGCGGAGATTGCATTGCTATGTAGGTATGCATTTTAGGAAAACCTGCTGCTTTTGCCAGCCTGCCTTTTTGGTGCTCGCCCGAAAGTATGCCAGTACTTTTGATTGCCTGCAATTTGAGGTGCAAATGCGAAGCGGAAATAGACGAATGACAGCGTCGCCGGCACTGCAAGCGAAATGTAATGCATGCGGAAATGACTGGCGATAACAAACATGAAAAGATGTGTGAAAGCAAAATATAATAAACTATAAAAATAACTGCTCTTCTAAACTAAAATTGAAAATGGCATTGTTTCGCATAAATGGCTGGAGAAAAAAGGCTTTGAAAGAAAATTCAAGCAGGTCAGCAATACACACTGACATGTGCTGAGTAGTGGCCGTAATTTTCTGCTAGAATTTATTGCTTTCTTTTTGTACTTTTTTTGCCTCCACACACAATGGGCAGCAGACCAACTTACAAACCAGACGACCAACCTCACTTTTGCCCAATAGGGTTAAGTTGTTACCCAGTCGCCCGCCTTCCTCTCACTCAACTCCCTTCATGGCCAATCTGACCAAGTTTT
Organism: Rhagoletis zephyria; assembly: GCF_001687245.7. Classification (NCBI taxonomy): domain Eukaryota; kingdom Metazoa; phylum Arthropoda; class Insecta; order Diptera; family Tephritidae; genus Rhagoletis; species Rhagoletis zephyria. The sequence goes on along the minus strand of NW_016159470.1, from coordinate 5,557 downwards.
TCATGTTTAATTTTAGCCTCAAGAGCTCATAAAAGCGCAACTTATGTACAAAGGCATGCTTGTGAGGCACAACAAGCCAAAATGTTGCTGGCTAGGGTTCCAGCATACATACAGTGAGACGAAAGTGACAAAGATTTTGAGAGCAAAAATATTAAAGTAAACAGCTTTTCAGTTGCGAAAGACTGAGAAAGAATTTCGGCATAGTAAGAGCTCTCACTACTAGCGCCTAAAACTATGCAGAATTTGACGTATAAACAGCTGCAACTTTCATTTATTATTTCATTTAACTATCCGCTTGTACTTCTCAAACGGCTTATGTAACTGAATAACTAAGTGAAGTCTTGGCTCTTGATGAAAAAAGGAATAGCAAATGATTTCATACACCTCCCTATTTAGCACCGTATTCACTTTCCATACTCTCAAATTTCAGCCTTTTCTCTATCGGAGGGCTAATGAAAGACGGAAATTTCGACAGAATCGATTGAAAAATGTTGTCTTTTAAGGTAAAATCATCATATGAGACTTATGTCAAAAGTCATCTGAGGCGACTTCATATTGGATTTTCGCTATGGACGAACTGAATGGCAACATGAATAATAATTGAAGTCACTTTTAAGAGCTGAATTAATGCGGTATTATTAAATGAATTTTCTAAAGAGCCTTGTTGCATTGTGTTCTGTTACGGCCCATTAGCAATCTCAATATCATTGTTGACAACTGTTAAAAAAGTGCAAAGAAGAGTATTCGGTTCACGAAGGACTTCAAATCTGTTTTGGTTACTAGCTCATTAAAAAATCCTTTGATAATTAAGTTTAGTGCTGATCTCTGCTTTCGGACGAAAGTCAAGAGTGTCAAATGAGTTCGATAGTTCGATGAACAAGCAAAAATTAAGCTTAGGCCGAGCGGACTGCCTTAAAAAACACTTTCGCAGGACAACCAGTCGTGAAAATCAGGCATTCCCAATCTTATTATTATGTGTCTTTAAACAAAGTAAACCTCTTGGCGAATACAGGTTATCTCACCTGACATTGGTCTAAGGCAAACCAAGTCTTCAACAAAGTGGTTCAATCGAATTTCGAAGCATATTTTGTGAAATACGCAGTTGTCGAACAGCTTTGGCACCTCATCTAGTGCGAGTGCCAATATTAGGCTAGAATTTGTTGTCTTTCTAGTCTACATATTTCGCAGCGAGTTCTGGCGATGTCGAAAGCCTCATATTTCCTTCCGTAAGTCCCGTAACGAAATGTTTACTACTTCCTCTTTTAGTGAGACTCTAATTCGTCTCTAAAATGCATGCAGAAAATGTAGGAATCTGTGTCAAACCTGAACGAGCTTCAAGTTACGAGTACATAGCCGTTATCGACCCAAGAAGCTTGAAATGGGTACACAAAGCTGAGCTTCTAGCGTTTAAGGGCCAAAAGCTAAAACTCTTCGAATTCCCATCCCGAACACACAACCAAAGATCTCAAGCAAAAGATCCACAAATTGACAGAGCCAGAAGTTATTTCTGAGTGGCCTCGAAAAAAAAATTCGTTTATCCTGTACGAGAACACTGTCTCACTCTACTTCCAATCCATCTGTCCTACAAGCTGAAGCAAAAATCGGTAAAGTTGTGGGGACACTTCAAGTGGCCATTGCTTACGCAAGAAGAGCCAGGAGAAACCAAGCAACCCACCACCACGCTGGCCAAAAGGCAGTGGCATTTAGCCGGAGGTAAAGGCTGGCGGTTGGTGGCTGGCTGGTGGCTCGCGACTCACGGCTTACGGTCATGTTATGGCAATTATGGCTGTCGTCGCTGGAAAATGTGTTCGTTGTGCGCCTTTTAGTGGTTGTTGTTGTCGCGGATGTCGCGGATGTGGTGCTTGTTGCTGAAGCTCTTATTTGCTTACGTGTTTTTTCCGTCATTTTTTTATTTTATTTTTTTTTTCAGCATCCCTCTGCTGAGTTTATTTATAGTTTTTTCTTTGTTATTATTTAATTTGCTGCTGTTGTTGTGGTCGTGTAAGCAGGAACCTGTTAAATGCTGTCGTTGTTGACACAATAACACAACGGTCGCTTATTCGGCTTCCCATTGCAGGCTACTAGGGGGGAAGGAAGAAGTTTGAGTTCATACCAAAAAGCTTCGCTAAAGCATGAAAATCGCCGCGTTCGTAGAGGAAGCGGGCGACTGGCGCACTTTAGGCGCATCACTCATTCCTTGCAACTGCCTCCATCTCTTCTTCTGCTGGCCGACTGCCCTACCCTGCGCGCACGGGCTTATTGTGTCACATCCACACTCCTATTTTTCTTATTTTCTTTTCCTTCTTTTACGAGTAATTTCTTGCTGCTTGGCATGCTGATGATGAGTTGCTTTTGGCCTGTTTTGTGCACTAAATATTTACTCGCTTTTGAATTGCCTGCATGCCTGAGCGAATGTAGTAGCACAATTTGCATGTTTCAGCGTGTGACTCTATTTGCCCATGTGTGTGCGTGTGTGTGTGTGTGTGTGTGTTGTTTGTTCGCGACAACTGCATATGGCTCGGCTCCTTGTTTGTGTCACTTCATCCTGCCAACCAACCAAACAGCCAGCCATTGTGCCCAGCAGCCTAGGCACACTTACTCTTAATAGTGCTTCCTGTTTTTGTTTCTATTCTATTTAAGTATTTATCCATTTATTTGCTCATTTCTTCTACTTTTTTCGCACTCCTGACTGCTGTGCGACTCACTTTCGCATTTCTCATTTTCTTTATGTTTGAGCAAGCCATTTCTCATATTTGTTTTATTGTCTTGAGTGTTGGCATTATGTCGTTGGCAGGCAACCAAATGTTGGTCAAATGCTCTGCTACGCTGTGTTGTGCTGTTCTGTGAGAGTGCTAAAGTGCACACATATTTGATCTTTAAAAAGCTATCTTTCTTCCAAGACAGCAAAAAATGGAGTGCATAGTAGGATTGCAATTTTGTTAAGGTAAAAAAAAATAATAATTTACAAGCAGTTCATTTCATAAAAAATTTATTAATGAAGCCAACGTGTGAGCACATTGTTATTAGGCGCAGAATTTCAAGCCTGAACTACATCACGGCTAACTATTTGCTATGGACTTTCGAAGCTACTGGTTCCCTAAGCTCATTTGTATTTTGATTTGCATTTTCGTCATTCCCTTATCCTTGCTCAGTACTGAGCTTCTGCCTAGCCATGGCGCAGCTATCGTGCAGAACAACACCACTTAGTACTGTTTTCTAAAGGATACACTGCAGAACTGCTTAAGAGTTGAGAAGAATCTCAGCTTGCTGCCCACTGGCGGAAGTCAAAGGGAATGAGACAATCAAAGAAATTTAAAACTGCTGCCAGAAGGAACTCCGAAAGACCGCTAAACCTTGGTCGGGTATCATGAATCGTAGACAGATACACCTTGGAGAGCGATTATCTTCTCCGACCAAAATTTGGAGCACGTGTTCGTACTTGTTTTCTAAAACGTCTTTGTCGTTTTATTCGTACTCGCGTTTGGTGTTTGTTGTTGTTCCTGTTCACAACTGTCCTCCAGAGTGGTGTTCAGACGCTGGAGAGGCTGATCGATCTGCATTTAAGGAGCGAGATCCCCAGGGAGCGCCTTTCCGTGGATCAGTATGCTTATTGCAAGGGCAGCTCTGTCGAAACGGCCTTACACGCGGTCGTTGAAAATATTGAGCAATCCTTCTCGCAGAAGGAATTTGCGGTCGGTGCCTTCCTTGGTATTGAGGGGGCTTTTAACAATGATTTTCTTGAGGCTTTAGCTAACTCCCTAAATAAGCTAGGGGTCGGAGCCGACCTTGTCAGGTTTATTTACCGCTTGCTTTGCAATAGAACTGTCACGGCAGAGTGGGGCAGCGCTTCAATCCGGAGGTGTGTGAGTAGAGATATAGAGGTACCCCGCAATGGGGAGTTCTCTCGCCGTTGCTTTGGGTCGGTGTAATCAATGACCTGCTGGTGGCTCTGGAAACAAGTGGCTGTCGGGTGGTTGCCTATGCCGATGATATAGTATTGATAAAGAAAGGAAAGTTTCCGGAAACACTGTTTGAGCTTATGCAGGGTTACTTGAGCTTGGTTGAGAACTGGGCTTTCAGCTGCGGGCTGGGTGGATATCCCAGTAAAACGGAACTTGTTCTCTTTACTAGGGGGTATAAGATACCATATTGAAAGCCGATGTACGCCATTAGTAAGGCACAAATTTCAACTCTGGTATAGCTGACCCTAAGGACTTTTAAGCAATAATAAGGATGCGTTAAGATATGCATTTTGATCAATAAAGGTTAAGGACAATTTTTTCGATTTCGCTAAGAAAGTGAAGAGCATAATGAAAAATAAAAAGAATTTACAAATCTATGAACTAAAAGGCAACTTACTAGACAACGTCCAATCATTAAAATTATTCTTATTTTCCCTTAAGAAGAAGGGGAAATCGAAGAAGTGAAGAAGCTATGAAAATTTTCAAAAAATCACTCATCCGATTAGAAATTAAATGAAGCCACCGAAGATGTGGAATGCCGCCAGTAAATAAAAAGTTTTTCTTTAAGCGTGTTTAATTTAGCTGCTCATCGGTTGCTTCATTCATTCATACTTTGCCTGCTAAACTTTATTTTCGTTTCTTTTTTCCACGCTTCAACAGAACTTTTCACTACTTAAACACCATAATCTTTGATTTCTGCTAATTTTCTGGGCAAATTTTTAATCTCGCCAAGCACGTATTTAGGACAACGAAAACAACCGCCACGTGGGCGCAAAAAAAGACTACAAAACGAGACAAAAAAAAAATAAATAAATAAAAGACGATGAACACAAAAGTTGTCCGCTAATTGCTGGACAATCATTAGCGACTTTTTCTGCATCATCAGGGAAACATGACCAGCAAAAATTAAATGACAATAACAACAAACACAAACAATGGCTGGGATTATTGGCTGGCAGATTATAAGTGAGATTTAATATAAATAAAGAAAAGATGTGAAGACAAAAATAAGAAAAAAAAAGATAATAAAAAATTAGAACAAAAAAGAAGCAAACAAATGCAAAAAGGAAGAAAGATAAAAAAATAATAAGCAATAAAATAATGCGATAAACTCAAGTGAGTAAAGACCAAAAGCAGCAATAACAAACAAAACGTGAAACAACAACAGTAACAAAAGCCAGTCATGCAACACACACGCGGACTCACAAAAGCAACAACAATAGCAAGGATGTGCAATGAAAAGTAAAAAAAAAAACCAAAAGCTCTAAGACGTCGCTTGTGGCTAAAATGTAAAAAAAAAAAATAAAAAATCTTGCAACATTTATCATTTTTTTGCACAACTTCCGTTGCTCGCCGCTTGTCGAAACAACGGGGGTGGTGGCGGCGGCAGCGACTGGGATGCGCTGCACTGCTACTACGGATAACTGAAAATGAAGAACACCAGACGGGTCAAAGCTAGCCGATGGAGAAAAGCGATGGGCGGCTGCGGGAAAGCCGGCGGCGAGGGGAAGCTACGAGTTTGATGAGTACAAATGCAGTGATGAGAACAGATGCCGGGAAGTTAATGAAGGAAATGATAGATCCGGTAAATGAGC
>NW_016159468.1:74150-85049 GCF_001687245.7 Rhagoletis zephyria | reverse complement strand
AAGTTGGGCATTGGAGCATGGCAAAAGGGAGGCCGCAAGGAGACACATCGGCGGTCCATGGATGGGTGGGCTTCCTGGCGGTGAGATATGCCAGTGAACGATCCGCCACGTCCGCCTGGCACCATTGTGGCAAGGGTTAAGGATCCCGACCACCTAATTACTGAGCTAGTCCGGGCAACCACAATGGTGGCCGGACAAGGGGCGACACGTGTACGCGACAAAGTTAAAATGGCGCCCAAACAAAAACCACCGGAAATAACACCAGCGCCGTAGGTTGAAATTGGCGCCCGCGAATTAAGTATTTTGGAAATAACGCTGTGGGCCTAGTCCAAAGCAGCGCAATAAAAACACATACCGAACATAAGTACACATACTTATATACATGCATACAAAGTTCGTGTATAAATTTATTTCAGCCTGTAAAAGTATTTTTTTTGTTATATCTTTCAAATAAAAGGGTCCGGTTGAACTGCATTCTCCTCCTAAACAGATGGCTTGCTTTCAGCATTAGTGCTCGAGTTCAACCGCATCGGTATTAAGAGAGTTGTAGGCTGGCCAAGCCCCGGCAATAACCCTAAGATGGCATAGCTGGACATGAATAGTCTAGACTATTAGCATCTCCATCCACAATGCATTTTTTTATGGTTCATGTTTTTTTTTGTTTGGAAAGTAGTTCAGGATGTAAATGTTTTTTTTTTTCTTTTTACTCAAAGTCCTAATAGATGCATAAAGTAATTAAGCTGCTTTGAAGTGTAAAAGTACGTTATGACCGCAACTAACAATCAATTACGATGCATAACCATATTGATTCTTGTTGTTTCTTAACTTAGATTTTTTTTATTATTTGTACCGAACTGGCATATTGTTGCTCGCAGGAACGACGTATTAGTGCTCCAATCACTCCCCGAAAAGGATTTGGTGAACCGATCCTCAAAACCCAGAAAATCATCTAGCCCTCCCCCGTTTTTATGAAATCGCATAAGTCAACATCGAACCAAAATCTCTCTTCGTCGTAAATAATAGATTGTTTTGTATATTTTTTGGCAATTTTTCTTTTTAATTTTGAATGACACACACTCAAAGTGCTTACAATACCCCAGCGAACACATAAAAAGCGAATATGCATCCACCAGGGCCTCCACAAAAGGAGCCCAGCACAAACGACCCTGCCTTCATAGACCTATCAGTTCAAATAGGGGGTAATAATAACGCTAGATCAACTGTTAGTGACACAGTACAGGGAGCTCCAAACAATACATCAGGTGCAACTAAGAATACCGGGGCGGTTCCCAAACAGAGTGAGGCCCAATCAAAACTCTTAACACTACCACAACAACCCCCCTTGAATTTTCCCCACCCTTCTCCAACTACTTATGGCGGGACCAACCGGCTTCCCATAGGCAATTCAACCAAGGCTCGTGATATCCGAGATGAAATAGCACCGGTTCTAAAAGAAATGATCGCGGAAGCACAAAAGTGTCTGATGAGCGAAATGCGTGAGAATATGCAGGAGCTAATTAGAACAGCACCAGGTTCACGGGCAGGCACGCCAGGTTTCGATAATAGGGCGCGCAAGCGAATGCCCAAAAAGAGGAAACACAGTACCAGCATCGAATCCTTGGAGTCGAGACGGTCAGACAGTGTTGTACCTGGGAGTGATAAGGTTATTAATCACACCGCACAAGATGCAAACAACTTTGTTGTAATATTGCACTCAGCTACATATTCACTGGCTTACCACGATCCACCACCAGTTCGCCAACCACCAACACTAGATGCAGCAATCCCGGCAGTCCCCCCTGAAAGCGGTCGTCCAAGGTCTGTAAAAGAAAACAATAAAGATGTTAGTCGATCGGATATTAACATAGAAAAATGGGGGATAAATTATCAAGGTAACCGAGGTTCAATGTCAGTTGAAGATTTTCTGTTTCGGTTAGAATATCTAAAAGAACAATACGCGTGTTCATGGGGAGAAATTCTACGCGACTTCCATAGGTTGTTGAGTGGGGAGGCGCGTGAATGGTATTGGCTTTATATTAAGTCACATGGCAAAGTTGATTGGCCTGCCTTGCAATCCGCACTTCGACGTCAAATCGCATCACAACACACCGACTTCGAGCTTCTGAGGGAGTTGACTGCGCGGAAGTAAAGACCTGGTGAATCCATAGACGAGTATTTTCACGTGGTTGGTACACTGCGCTCGCGACTTAGAAATCCAATTCCGGAGTACGAGATTATCCGATTAGTGAAAGGGAATATGAGCGAATCGTTGGCTAAGATAGTATATCCCATTGCCACGTGTTCACTCGAGCAGCTGTGGTTGGAATGTAAGGAAGTGGAACGGTGTTTTCCGCGTAGGGATCGCACACTAACAAGTGGCTTTGTTCCACGATCACAATACTTTAATGAAATCATGTCGATCGAAGCCGATGAACATTTCTCTCTCGGTGATGAGGGTCAAGTCACCGTGAAGGAAATACGCCACCAACGCGCGGCTAGACAGCCAGCTGGGCGCAGCAAGGTATCGTGTTGGAATTGCGGTGTGGAAGGCCATTTCTTCACCGATTGCATGCAGCGTCGAATATTTTGCTTCAAATGTGGGAAGTTAGTTGTCATAATACCGAAATGTCCGGTATGCAACCCAGCGGGAAACGCCTTACGGAACGCCATTACGACGGGGGAATCGCGCTCCACTCAAACCCCGCACCAGTAGATGCCTCGACCAACACACCAACTGCCGACGGGCTAAGTCGTGACACAAAACCACCTGGAAGTACAAAAAATATTAGCATTCTTGATAAAATCAAAAATAACACAAAGAAAGAGTTGTCCAAAACTGTGAGTACGCCATCTTACGAAGACAGAATGAGGAAGTATTTGGAGGCACGCCAACGCATTTTCGCCGACAGCGCCTTGATGGGACGTCGAAGGGTTTCGCGGAAGATTCAAAAGGCGCGTGATAGGTTTCGACAACGTATGCTGCTGCGCCGCAAGGTTGTGTCGTCAGTAAAGAGCGCAGATCAAGCGGATCCGCGCGTTTATGCCGAAATCGAAATCCATGGCATACGTACACGCGGATTGTTAGATACTGGCGCATCAGTAAGCATCCTGGGCCGTGGCTGTAGGGAGTTCATAGAAGAACTAGACGCATCAATTGAACGGTACGTTTCGAGTGTAGAAACGGCTGGAGGACGCTCACACAATGTGTTAGGCAAACTCACCTTACCTGTAAAGTACAAAAATTTAGAACAAAATATAAAATTTTTTTATGCCTTCACCTTGAACAAAAGATCTACTTAGGGGTGGATTTCTGGCTCGCATTCCAGTTGGCTCCAGATGTGATATCAATAGATGAAATCAACTTCCGAAGAGGATAAGAACGAGCGGCGTGTCCTGCATATTCTTTCGGCGGAGCAAAAACAACGTCTACAGCAGGTGGTCAGCGGCTTCAAAACTTATGAAGAACATGGGTTAGGATGCACTCACCTTGAAAAGCATTCCATCAAGCTGGTCGACGATGCGGTGCCAATCAAAGACCTCCACTACCCTTTGTCCCCGGCAATGCAAGCGATCGTTTACGAAGAAGTAGATAAAATGTTGGAATTGTTCGTAAACCGGGGAAAAATCGCTTCTGCCTCGACACTGAACGCTGTAACCGTGAACGACGCCTATCCGCTGCAGAACATAGAAGGCATACTCAGCCGCATCGACGACACCCACTTTATAAGCAGTGTTGATCTTAATTCGCTTTTTGGCAGATTGAGCTAGAGGACAAATGCAAACCATACACTGCGTTCACGGTACCTGGATGGCCCCTGTATCAGTTTGTAACGATGCCGTTCGGTTTATGCAACGCCGCGCAGCGCTTGTGCCGACTAATGGACTGCGTAATTCCTCAGAAGCTTAAAGGAAACGTTTTCATATATCTTGATGATTTGCTGATCATTGCGCCAGATTTTGATTCGCACCTAAAAATCCTAAGCGAGGTATTCACCTGTTTGAAAGATGCGAATTTAACCATAGGTTTATGGAAATCTAATTTTTGTTTTACAAGGCTGCCTTACCTGGGGTATATCGTTGGCGGTATGCTTAAGACCGACCCTGAAAAGATTAGAGCAATCCAAAACATTCCGATACCGAAAACGGTCAAGCACGTCCGAAGTTTCCTCGGAACCGCCGGCTGGTATAGGCGCTTCATAAAAGACTTTGCGGCCATGGCAGCATCTTTGACAGACTTGCTGAAGAAGGGCCAAAAATTCGAAGTGAATACGCAAGCCCTGGAAGCTTTCAATAATTTACAGAAAGCGCTAACGAGCGCACCTGTGATTAAACATCCATATTTCGCTAAACGCTTCTTCGTGCAATTTGACGCGTCTGATTACGGTGTGGGTGCTGTGCTATATCAAAAGGATCCCGACCACCTAATTACTGAGCTAGCCAGGGCAACCACAATGGTGGCCTGAAAAGGGGCGACACGTGTACGCGACAGCATATAAAGCACACTTAACTGATGAAAACAAAAATTGTTTAAATTCGATGTTTACATAAAACTCATAGTAGTTTTATTTTAATTTTGTGCCCTTTTGCAGTTTTCATACTGATACTAAATAGCACATTAATTACATAATTCACGTAGATATCTAAATATTTCTTTCAATATTTCGTTTAAAATGCCAAATTTCTTGCAAATACATTAAAATTTACAAAAGAATTTCACTACTAAGTGCCTACTTTGGGTTATTTTCTACTACCATTTTCCCACCAAGGGATTTCATTCTTTCCCTTTCTCTGTCCTTAGTAAATACAACCATTTGTAAGAGAGTGTCAAACCGGGGCTGTCAATAATTTTCTAACTTTAATTATTGAATCATGACTTGGGGTTTACACCGGACTATACTGTCATGACAATAGCAATACATGCACACTTTTTCACTAATTCATGCATACTTTTCCAATTGCTCAACCGCTGTCTTCATTACTTTCAAGACAATAAATCGGACAATGGTTTGACGTACGCACATAGTAATTTTGACGTCTTGTGCAAGAAAGAAGAGAAATTCATAACAAAAAATCTAAAATAACACAAGAGACGCTGGTGTGTTTGTAACTTTGGCTCTTCTTTATTATTTTTTAAGTTTTTAGCTTATATAGCTCACGCGATATGCGACATTTTGCTCAAAATGAATTGTCATAACTATTGTCAGGACGCCTACGCCACGGAGAAAATTATCAGGGTTTTTGACAACTAATACGTATTTCCTTATTGTCTTGACAGCATTGTCTAATGTAAACGCGCCGTAACCACTCCGAGCAAACTACGCAGTAGGTAGCGGTAGCCATTTAATTTAGCAAACCAAAGTTTGTCTGCAAAATACCCGCAATGTAGAAAACAAAGTTGGCGCCCATCTATGTGCCGCTATTACTCTCTCAGTGAATTTGACAGAATCGCTGTTTGTATGACGTCACGCTTGTGCAACTTGTTAAGGTTTTTCTTGCAAAATTTCTTCTTCCATTCTTACTTGCGTTTTGAATTTGGCAGAATCGCAGTTTGTATGACGTCTCACTTGTGCAACTTGTTTAGGTTTTTCTTGCAAAATTTCTTCTTCCATTCTTACTCGAGTTTTGGCCTTTCTCTCTCGCAAATGCAGTCAGACATAATTTATTCTCAAAAATCTTCTCCGATGGGCGCAGTCTTGTATTATATCATTCTTGCATAACACCGACCTAGCCCATGATTCAATAAGTGAATGTTAGATAAACTGACAGTTGTCTCTCTCGCAGCGCTCCCTTAGCATTGGCACCGTGTTGCTTGAAAACGAATTATTCGTTTTTGTACAATATGTATATTTGTATATGCAAATAAAGTACATTGTCCCAGCAATTGGTTGTGCGCTGAGTTTGGGACCCGCCACGTAAAAACCACTTCTAGTGAAGAAGCCAGGCAAAGCCTCGGATGAGCCTTCATATAACACTTTATTTGAACTATTGAATTACGGCTTTCCAACCTCATCCTATTTCGAATCCAATCCAAAAGAAAGGCGACACCGCCATTCACGCCAACTACCGCCGGATCAGCCTTCTAAGCATAGGTTACAAGGTGTTATCGAGCGTATTGTGTGAAAGACTGAAGTCCACCGGCAATGAACTGATTGGACCTTATCAGTGTGGCTTTAGACCTGGCAAATTCACCATAGATCAGGTATTCCCGGGAGAAAAGGATCGACACTCACCACCTATTTGTCGACTTTAAAGTCGCTTTCGACAGCACTAAAAGGAGTTGCCTATACGCCGCTATGTCTGAATTTGGTATCCCCTCAAAACTCATACGGCGGTGTAAAACGACATTGAGCAATACCACCAGCTCCGTCAGAATTGGGAAAGACCTCTCCGAGCCGTTCACCGCCAAACGGAGTTTCACACAGGGCGACTCCCTTCCTTGTGACTTCTTTAATATGATGTTGGAGAAGATAATAAGAGCTTCAGAACTGAACCGCTCACGAACAATTGACTACAAGAGCGTGCAATTGCTGGCTTATGCCGGTGACATCGACATCATCGGTACCAAAACCGCGAAGTCTGTTCTGCCTTTTCCAAGTTGGATAAGGAAGCAAGGTGAATGGGTCTGGTGGTAAATGAGGACAAGCCGAAGCATCTCCTGTCATCAAATAAATAGTCAGTAAATTCGCGCCTTGGCACCCACGTTACTGTTGACAGTTATAATTTCGAGAAAGTAGAGAATTTCGCTTACCTGTGAACCAGCATTAACACCGATAATAATGTCAGCATGGAAATCCAACGCAGAATCGCTCTAGCCAACAAGTGCTACTTTGGACTGAGTAGGCAATTCAGGAGTTAAGTCCTCTCTCGACGCACAAAAACCACACTCTATAAGTCACTTAGCATTCCCGTGATGGTATATGGCGCAGAAGCATGGACAATGACAACATCCGATGAGGCGGCTCTTGGAGTATTCGATAGAAAGATTTTGCGGAAGATTTACGGGCCTTTACGCGTTGGCGATGGCGAGTACCGCAGGCGATGGAACGATGAGCTGTATGAGCTTTACGACGACATGGAGATAATGCAGGTAATTAAAATACAGCGGCTCCGCTGGCGTGACCATTTTGTTCGAATGGATACTAAACAACTGCAAAATTAAGCATTTTCTGTAAAAATGTCTTTCAAAAATTGCATGTATTGCTATGTCATATGAACTCAAACAAGGTGTTATGTCATGTCATTCCATCTCAAAAGAATTCTTTTAGCATGTCGTTGCTACTTAGCTAAGCTGTTATTCGCTGTTGTGCTTCTGTAGCATATTTTTAATACTGTTTGATCCTGCCTTGGATGAAAATATATGCAGGCTTTTAATTAGACAATTCTTGAATGCATTTTACTATAATAGGTGCATAAAAAATTTACAAAATCTCTTCCCGTATATAAAGTGTAATTTGTAATGCTGACTATGTCGCATGTGTTGCATGTGTTGCTTGCGTTGACATGCATAGATTTGATGCATGATTTGATTTCAATTATTCGACAGGGTCTTCATATGTTATTGCGAAACATGTATGAGCGTCGCTATCTTTTATAGTTCAACATTTAATGGACACCGACGCTGCAGCTCTGAAAGTATTCAACTCGGAACCAGCTGGTGGCAGCAAAGGAAGAGGGAGGCCCCCACTGCGATGGAGAGATCAGGTGGAGAAGGACTTGGCTTCACTTGGAATTTCCAATTGGCGTCAGTTGGCACAGAAGAGAAACGACTGGCGTGCTTTGCTGAACTCGGCCAAAATCGCTTAGTCGGTTACAGCACCAAATAAGAAGAAGATATAAAGTACATTTAACTGATGAAAATAAAAATTGTTTTTAAACTCGATGTTTACATAAAACTCATAGTAGCTTTATTTTAATTTTGGCCTCTTTTTCAGTTTTTATACCGCTAAATAGCACATAGATTACGTAATTCACGAAGAAATCTTAATATTTCTTTCAATGATTCGTTTAAAATGCCCAATTTCCTTCAAAAACATTAAAATTTACAAAAGGAATTTCTCTACTAAGTGCCTACTTTGCGTACTATTCTACTACCATTTTCGCAACAAGGGATTTCATTCTTCCCCTTTCTCTGTCCTTCGTAAATGCAACCCCGGCTGTCAATAATTATCTAACCTTTAATTATTGAATCATGGTATTGGTAAAAACAAAATGCATTAGAGATGTGTGTATCAGTACCCAGTACTTTAAAAAAATTATGTACCCAATAGTTCCTACTAGCATGGCAATACCAATACATGCACACTTCTTAAAAAGTCTCAATCACTGGACCTATGCCAATCGGTAACTTTTTTGAAGTCAAACTTCTTAATCGAGTCCGGAGATGGTTGCGTTAAATATTTAACACCATATCGTTAAATCTGTATCGTTCGTTCGATTTAAAAAAAATGAGGCCTGTGCCAATCGGTAACTTTTTGAAGTCAAACTTCCTATTCAAGTCCGGAGATGGTTGCATTAAATATCGTAAAATCTGTATCGTTCGTTCGATTTTAAAAAATGAGATCTTAAAATAATGGGCTTGTCCTTTGGGTGTGCAACATAGCTTTAGTTCCATGCAAGGGGTTGCCACATGTTAGAAAATGGCACTCAAAATTTCTCTGCTGCAGATGGTTGCGTTAAATTTGAACCCTACAATACTCCTCCTTCTAGAGAATTAATCTTATATAAATTAAAAGTAATTCGTTTCTTTGTTTGTTATTCATTTGTTTGTTTGTTTCAGCGGTTAGCTCTGTTTTAATGATTGCTCGTTTTAGGCTGTCTATCGGAATTGTTTTAACTTCATTATCTACTTCAAGTTTAAAATATTTTTTGTTTTTTTCCACAACCTTATAAGGTCCTTCGTATGGTTGCTGCAATGATCTTTTATTAATAACACGCATAAAAACAAATTTACAAGTCTCCAAATCCTTTGTATCAAAATTTTGATCATGCTTTAAATTTGAATTAACATTTTTAAAATGTTCCCGTAATTTGCCTAAAACTTCAGTTGGAGAAACATTTTCTTCAGATGGAACCACAAGTTCACCGGGTAGGCGTAAATTTTGCCCAAAACCATCTCAGATGGTGTGGCTGAAATATTTTCTTTATACACCGTTCGCAAACCAAGAAGTATTATCGGTAGCCCATCATACCAATCGTTGGTTCCATTTCTAGCCATTATCGTAGCTTTCAACTGCCTATGAAATCGTTCTACCATACCATTCTCTTGAGGATGATATGCATAATTTGTAGTGTGATCAGTGTTGCCGTTTTGGTTACTTTTAACTAATTTTGATTATTTTTTTCTTGCCTGTGAAGTTGTTAAGATCTTTCCCATTTTGGTTATTTTAACATTTACTGTAGTTTCTAATTTTTGTATACATACAATAATTAAATCTTTGAAAAATAGTATAAACAAATACATTTATTGTGCTCAATATGGTTATTTAACTAAAGTTATTACTACTAAAATGGCAACTCAAGATTTGAATTATTCCGATAATAATCATGTGTTTACATATGCAAAAGAACATGTAAAAGTTCGAGGGTGCAACTATTATTGGTTCATGTCTTTAATAAATCGCGTTGAATTAATCGTCAAGTTTTTGAAACGGCCCCGCAGTTACACTATTTCTATATTCTTTGCACACACCTACATAGTATGTACCTGAAATGACATTTGAATAATACGAGAGTCATTAAGAAGTCGCGAAAAATTACTATAATTCCGCGCAAAATTGGTGTTTCAAGTTAATTTATACGGGCTCAATTCTATGGATAAGTGAGAAAAAAATACACAATTTTGGTTTTATTTTGTATAATATGTATTTCCAAAAAACTTTAAAATTAGGTTCGTTATAAGACATAGGCCAGCTAGACCTGTCGAGGTTGAGAAGAGTAGCAGCAGCAGTGGCAGTCCCAGCAGTGAAACCAAGTGAGAATATTTGGAATCATTGTATTAATATTACTTACATATGTATGTATTTGTTTTATAATATACAGAATACATAATATACATGGTCGGCTAAAGACCACTTCAAATGAATACATACTCAGATAGTACATATATAAATACCTCGTATATGTGGAATCCAATACCACGTAATGTATGTACAATAAAAAAGGGATTTGGTAATTATTTTTCCATTACTGCTTACTTTATTAATTTATGTTAAGATTAATAATAATAATCTTATAGCAAGTAGGTTCAAGGGAAATACCATTCCACAGTTCTGAAAAAATCGGGTTTTCAAGCTTTTGTAAAATTTATTTACTGTGTTTGGCGTATACGAGGTACTTCGCGCTAAGCGACGATATAGTTCAATACAGTCCAATTTTTAATTAATAATAATAACAGATTGGCACATATGTTAGTGTTTGGCCGAGCTTCTCCTCCAACTTGTGGCGTGCGCCTTGATGTTGTCACACAAAGCGGAGGGACCTACAGTTTTACGCCGACTCCGAACGGCGATTGCATTTTTATGAGCTGCTGTTTTTCGTGGCAGAAATGCACTCGGAGGTTTGCCATTGCCTGCCGAAGGACGACCGCTGTTAAGAAAAAACATTTTTTCTATATTTTTTTGCGGTGTTGCTTTGACCTAGGCTTGAACCCAGGTGCTGCGCAGTGGAAGCCACTGCTTACCACTACACCACAGCGGCAATTTTTAGTTGTTTAATCTTAATTATAAAATATTTACAATGTGGTTGTTCACGCTGATTAGGTATTTCATTGATTCTTACAAAGAAGTTGGAAACTGTGTACCTATGTACTTATTTAAAAACGTCATTTAGAGTCTGGTAATGTTTACGAAGATATTAACATACACATGCACCTAATGCGGGATGCCTGATTTTCTAAAATAT
>NW_016159468.1:72231-74140 GCF_001687245.7 Rhagoletis zephyria | reverse complement strand
GACAGTCTGGCAAAGCGCTAGTTCCGCCCCACAAATTTCAGAACTGTCTCTGAACTACTGCAAAAGGGATGCAGAGCTGGACGGTTGAAACTCATATGTTGCTAGTTGCGCTGTCATCAATGTTACTCATCCTGGTCATGTGAAAGCTGACAAGAGATGCTATACTATATTTTTTCGATTTTTTAGTCCCTAAAACTAATAGCAAACTGTTTTCGTTTATTTAATATGTAGTTCTCTACATAGTTTATGCGGCAACTGCTAAAATATTTCCAAAAAAGTCGTTACTGGTATCATTAATGTAGTTTTTATACATATCTACGCACATATAAAATTGAATGCAAAATATAAAATTTAGTTAAGCTACACTTAACAGCAAAGGTCTGCGTACGCCACACAGTGTTTCGAATATATGGAGGCAGATGGAAATAATAGTACACCTGCACCGATTTCACTGAAACTTGACATGTTTTACTTAGAAATAGAGAATTATGAAATTTTGTAAAGATGGAATTATTGCCACGCCCTCTACTCTTGTGGGCGGAAACATTAAATCTCATCCGATTTCGATGAAATTTAGTTTGTAGTCTTTATTTTATTAGGAAAACCTAAATATAAAATATGGAGAAGATTGGATTACTATAACGTTCAAAACTCACAAAAAATGTGGGCCCAGTCATTAAATGTGATAGAATTTTGGGTAATTTTTGTTTCCTGCTTTCCACTCTCAGAAAACAAAGGTTATACAATAAAATGACTTAGGTGTCAATACTCGCTTTTTCCCAATATCTGGTGGGATTTTTTCATTGTTTGAAAAATTCTTTTCGCTAAATTATGCGAAAAGAAGCTGAAAATCAAAAATTAAGAGAATCAAAAATTACATATATTTGCAAAGTCGCGCGCAAAGATCAAATTATATATTCGAAAACTACATAAAATTCTCTAAAATATTAGTCTAATTTCAAGACCTGACGGACCGGTACTCACACTTTTTTTTACTAATAATCTTTAGCATCTACATTTCAAAGTAAATTTTTTGGTAAGAAAATAGGAAAATACCAAATAAATGATAAATACCTTCACCTGAATATTCCACGACATTTAGATAATTAATTACAATTGAAAAAGAAACACTTTCTGTAATGGGTTCAGCGCCAAATGCAACTAAACTGATTAGTCGGTATCGCGCCCACTCCCGTATTTTTTTGGAAATGTATCGTTCGTGAAGAAGAGGGGTGAGTAAATAATGTAAAATTTGGTACTTATGACTTTTACTATTCCCTCTCTAAGTCAAACCGGTTTTTTGACCATCTGTCACCATGACTTTTTTCTACCTGCCTCCATATATTCGAAACACTGTGCGCCATTTCCTTTTTAAATATTCACAATATATTTAGAGTTAAAATTTGTTTGTTATTATTTTATAAAACAAATCATGATGCTTGAAACAAAATCATATAAACCGTGTTTTAAAACTTTATATAAAACAAAGTTAAATTTAACGATTTTTCATCAAAATTTTTGACCTTTTAATCAAATTTAAAAAAAATAAACAAGAGTGGTAAACAATCTCAATTTGAAATGGGGGTGCTATTGTTATGAACGATACTGAATATTCGTAAATATATATATGAGCACCCGAAATGAGTAGTTATGCAGTGATTTTTTTTTTAATTTCCAAGGCTTTTCATTTTAAATACTTTTCGTTAAGTTTTTATTGAAATACTATGACATATAGGAATTTAAATTCAAATTCCTAACTGTGCTACAAATTTGATAGAACTCTAAAAACTATCTTAAAATTTAAAACTTTATAATCAGAGATTTTTTTTTATTATAACTATTTCGAGTATTCAAATTTTAGTGTAGTAAAGTGTAATCTTGCATCTTAAACGAAAATATTTAAATTGGA
>NW_016159468.1:61176-67794 GCF_001687245.7 Rhagoletis zephyria | reverse complement strand
TAGCTTATATGACCCATTTTTTCCGGGAAGTGGTCCAGGGACCGATCTATTCGAAAAAATCGTATTTACGGTCCGATTTGCTTAAAATTCGGTACGTAGGTAGCTTTTTAGCATATATTAGCATATATGATCCATTTTGTTTGAGAAGTGGACCAGGGACCGATCTGTTCGAAGAAATCGTATTTACGGTCCGATTTGCTTAAAATTCAGTACGTAGGTAGCTTTTTGCCTGGATACGCTTATAGATTCCTGTTTTCCAATTTTCATGCAATTTCGAATATAAATAGCTTTATGTAACGACCATATCAAGGGGCGAATTCGTCACTAGGCAAGATTTTTTTGCGCCAATCAGAAACATATATCTCAACTAATATATATTTAGAAAGCCGTTCGTTAGTTTTCGCAAGGTTCGAGAGCGGCTGAACCGATTTTTTTTGAAACTGCCACCTCCCGCACGTGTCCCCAGGATGGTTTTAGGCTGAAAAAATCTATATGTAAAGGGGGCGTGGCACTTCCCATACAAACCGAATTTCTCATGCTACATATCTCTGAAAGTGTGCATGGTAGAGTTTTGGAAATTGGTATGGAGATATACGAAATCAATCGCATACCCTTGGAGAAAAATTTTAGCTATTGTAAAAAGGGGTGTGACATCTCCCATACAAACCGAATTTTTCATACTGCTTATCTCTGGAAATCTTTTGGTAGAGTTCAAGAGTTTTGTATGGAGATGTACGAAATAAATCGCATACTCTTGGAAAAAAATTGGAACTATTGGAAAAGGGGGCGTGGCATCTTCCATACAAACCGAATTTTTCATACTGCCTATTTTGGAAGTGTTCAGGTAGAGTTCTGGCACTTGGTATGGAGATATACGAAATCAATCGCATACTCATGAAGAAAGAGGGCATCTCTTGCAAAGGGCGGCGTGGCACCTCCCATATAACTCGAATTTTTATACTGCATATCTTCGAAAGTATTCATGGTACAGTAGTGGAACTTCGTATGGAGATATGTATATGTTGAAATCAAGCCCATACTCATGGAGAAAATTTGGGCTATTTGAAAAGGGGTGTGAGGCCTACAAACGTACCGACCTTTAGCTATCTTTGAATAAATTTTTTTATTCTTCTGTAGGTCTGTTTGTGAGTGATCTCATCCTAAATGGTTGTACGGATTTTAACGAAACTTTTTGTGTATTTGAGTGGGTCTCTGGATGGTTTAGTTTCACAATTTAATCCGACATTTGGCGCTGTAGTTGAGTTATTACTAAAAATTTTATTTATGATCCGATTTGGCTAATCCCTGCAGCAAATCAAACTGGTTCAGAACTTGAGCTGCGCTAGCCTGAAAAGGGACGGTACTGGTTCTTCATCTATCTCAACTCAATGCTTTCAACGGTCTTTTTTAACATGGCGATGTCCTACGAAGTGACAATTGTCGCCCTCTGCAGAACTTTTGAACTTGTTCTGAGCTGACTCTGGCTTAGATGGCTCAGAGACAGTTCATATAACAACAGTTCCTAGATAGTTGAAAAAGAGTAACCTCCGAACTAGAAATAATTTGGTTAGTTTTGAGCTGGTTCTAAGAAGTATAGCTATTTGATTTGCACTAATTTACTTTTTGAGGCAAACTGTGCTTTAAAATTAGGAACATAAAGTGCCAATTATTCCTTCTTTTCTAAAATTGTTATTCGTAAGAATAATTTATATTTGTTACGTATACTGGGTATTTCTGGGATACTTATAATTAAAAATCTAAACTAAATCGTGTAAAAAAATGAGAAAAACGGTGATATATTGAATGCTTATTTGTGAAGCTCAGCGTTAAATTGTATTAAGTGTATTGAAATGTAATACATAGACTCCCCTGCATCTAATAAGAACATATAGAATTTTAAATATTCACATTGATTTTCATGCTAAATATTTTTCGTAAATTTTTTATTTAAGGATGGCTCATAAGTATTATAACATAAACAAATAAATTCACCTTTCTAACTGTGTTGGTAATTTAGTAGAATTCTAGAAACTATTATAAAAACTTCAATATTTTAAATCAGAGTTTATAAGTATGCAGTTCTATAAGCCATTAAATTTTAGTATAATTAATCGCGCTGATTTAATGTAACACTTTTTACGCACGCTCTTGAAGGTATTCTAAGCATTTCTAAAATAAATATATTTATTGATTGTTCTTCGTATTTTCCGTCTTTTTTAGGGCCTTATTTTGCTTTTTTTGCAATACCTTTTTTTGCCTTTTCCTGCCTTTTTTGTTAATTTGTTTTGCCGTTTTTATGACTCGGGCCAACGTGTGAACCTGCCAACTATTGTAAAAATGTAACGATGTCCTTTCGATACAGGTAGAGGTCCATTAATATCTAGATGAATATGCTCAAATCTGCTTTTGCGAATCGGAATTTTAATTACTGCAGATTTAGTGTGAGGATTAACTTTTGATTTTTGAAAATTTATACATTCTTTTGACCAAATATTTATTTCTTTGAGCATTTTCGGCCAATAGTACTTTTTTTTATAATTAGACGATGTGTAGCTCTTGCACCAGGATGTGTAATGTCATGTAACATATTAAAAACGTCCTTGCGTAAACTGTTCGGTACAAACGGTCTACGATTCTCACCTGTCATTTCACACCAAATATTAAAATTCAAAAGTGGAATTTGAATTAGTTTAAGGTTTTGTGATGTGTTCCAAGTTTTGAATTTGTTTGTAATTGCATCAACTTCGAAAGCTCGAGATAATGTGTCAGCTACTATATTATCTTGTCCTTTAATATACCGTATGTCGTTATTAAATTGTGCAATGAATTCCATATGTGGCTACCCATGGACCGCCGGAACAGCTGAAAATAAATAAAAATAAATGAAATTTGCAAAATCCACATCCTTATCTACCTGATGTTTTCGTTGGTTGTCATCTCTGTGTAGATCGACGAATGTCAAACTCAGTAAAAGTACCAAAAGGGAAATTTTAAAGCTTTTAAGGGAAAATGTTGCCAGATCGGCAAGGACCATTCGGAGAGCTGAGTAAATCTGGAGAGAGACATTGTGGCAAGGGTTGAGAACCACGGCCACACTATTTCAGAGCTAGGGACACCACAACGATAGCCACGCAAAGGGCTAACATGTACATGACATATAATAGTATGGCGCCCAAATTAAAAGCACAGGAAATAACATCTGCGCCTCAGGTTGAAATTGGCACCCGCAAATAAACGCTACTGGTCGTAACCAGCATAGCACAAAAGAATAGCGATACATATTAATAGCAGAGTTCGTTTTATAAATGTATTTCAATCTTCACAGAAAAGTCAATCGTTCAAAGAAGGGTGCCAGACTGGGTGTTATATTTTTCGTAGCCCGGTGACTCGATTGCATTATCAGTAAATAAACGAGAATCCAATAGCATCGATATATAAGGAAGATCACATAGCCTGACTCCTGCAAGAAACCTTAGATGGCATATCCGGACAAAGATAGTCTGCAGTGCAGTAATTAAGTAGCTTTGAGTTTTTCTTAGACACGTATGGCCGCAATGAGCGAGAGAAATTGTGAAGCATAACGTGTTTTACCCCTTTTCAAACATACGTTTTTTTTTTAATTTTCTTCAAGAATTCATGCTTTTGCCCATAGGAATGAAATAAGTGCTCCAATTACGCTACGAAAGAATTTGGCCAACCCGAAAAGTCAACTAAACCTCCCACTTATTACAACATATATAGTCTAATAGAGAGCTACGATTTCGTCCTTTCGAAGAGATTAAACCTTGTTGTTTTTTTGTTTTCGTTTTAAGTGATATAATTACATATTAGTAACATAAGTTGAATGAAAACGTCGTCAATCAAATATAACATATAAATTATATATAAATATAAAAGCTAAAATGCATCCACCCACCACGATAATGCTAGTTCGACTGTTAGGGACGAATAACAGGGAAACATAAATAACACACCGGCAGATACAGCGATGAATGCAAGGGCTCTTCCTAAACAAAGTGAAGCGCAAGAGGCGCTTGCCCCGATACTGAAATCACCCACTTTGACATTACCACAACCTCTCTCAAGCACTCACGGCGACCCCAACGGGCTTCCACAGGCAACCAATCCAAGATTCGTAATGAAAAAGGCCCGGTGTTAAAAGATATGGTCGCGAAGGTACAAAGACTCTTCTGAGCCAAATACGCGAAAGCTTGCAGGAATTGATCAAGACATCGCGAGATACAAGCGCGGAATAAGTTGCGTCCGGTTTTTCACACAGGTTCCGGAATAGAGCGAACAAAAGAAGGAGGCACAACACCACCATAGAATCAAACGAGTCTAGACGCCTCGAAAGCACAATACCTAGAAATCAAAATTTTATTAATAATGAAGGTAGAAATATCAGCGTTCCAGTGCTGCATTCAGCCACGTATACCGCCTACCATGAACCACCACCGCCACGCCAGCTGCCGACCGTAGATGCAGGGAATCAAGCAGTTTCCTCCGAAAACGGCCGTCCAAGGCCTCAAAATAACAAAGATCTCAGCCGATCAGATATAAATATAGAAAAATGGGGGATAAGTTACCGGGGTCATCGCGATTTGATGTCGATTGGAGATTTTCTGTTCCGGTTATAGAACCTGATGTGTTCGTGGGGCGAAATTCTACGCGATTTCCATAGGTTACTGAGCGGAGAAGCGCGTGAATGGCATTGGCTGTACGTACAGTCGCATAGCAAGGTAGATTGGCCCAGTCTGCAATTCGCGCTTCGACGTTCAGATTTGGGGTAGGTACACTGCGCTCTCGGCTGAGGAATCCAATCCCAGAGTATGAAATAATCCGGTTGGTGAAAGAGAACTTGTGCGAATAATTGGCAAAAATATTTTGTCCCATCTAAACATACTCGCTCGAACAGCTCCGATTGGAATGCAAGGAAGTCGAACGGTGTTTTCCGCGTCGCGATCGTGCACTGCCAAGTGGTTTCATGGCACGTACCCAACACGTCAATGAGGTCGTTCAAATTGACTATGAAGTGCAATTTTCTCCCGGTGATGAGGGTCAAGTGGATTGGGCAGAGCACACTTAAATTCCAGTCGTCGGGCATGCGTTCATCTGACCATATTCTGCATACGAGCTGGTGCATGCACCTCATCAGCTCCTCGCCGCCGTACTTGAATAGCTCAGCTGGCAGGCCGTCAGCTCCAGCAGCTTTGTTGTTTTTCATCCGCGCAATCGCTATTCATACCTCGTCATAGTCAGGCGGTGGGACAGCTACTCCATCATCATCGACTGGGGACTCGGGTTCGTCTTCTTCACTACTTTCAGCGCTGCTGCCATTCAGTAGGTTGTAAAAGTGTTCCCTCTACAATTTAAGTTCTTACAGGAGTTCGCCCCGGTCGTGAAACCTTCCAGAAGTCGCCTAACTCTCTGGTAGAGTTTTCGGGCGTTCTTCCTGTCGGCCAGCATCTCAAGCTCTTCGCACTCACGTATTTCGGCCTCTCTCTTCTTATTGCGGCAAATACGTCTCGCT
Organism: Rhagoletis zephyria; assembly: GCF_001687245.7. Lineage (NCBI taxonomy): Eukaryota > Metazoa > Arthropoda > Insecta > Diptera > Tephritidae > Rhagoletis > Rhagoletis zephyria. The sequence continues at coordinate 62,264 of NW_016159468.1, read as the reverse complement.
TCCTTCTTCAGTTCCCTATAACGGTCCCACATGGCTCGCGTTGCGCCCGATCGCAGCGTGGCCCTGTAGGCGGCATCTTTTTTCTCTGCGGCTTCTTGACATTCCTCATCGTACCAGTTGTTCTTTCGGGCTCGCTGAAATCCAACTACTTCTTCGGCGGCGGTACTTAATGATCGGGAAATGTGGTTCCACTGCTCGCGTACGTCGGATTGTTGAAGAGTGCTCTCAGAGAGCAGGTGTGTGAGTCGAGTGGCGAATAAATTGGCCGTCTGTTGTGATTGCAGCTTTTCGACATTAAACTTTCCTTGCATTGTCGCGCGCACATTTTTTGCTGCACAGAGGAGGGTGCGTATCTTGGCTACAACAAGATAGTGATCCGAGTCGATGTTTCGCCCGATCAGCCTCAGTCCGTTAGCGGACATTAAAGCATGCCTTCCGTCTATCACAACATGATCGATTTGGTTTCTCGTTTTTCGATCTGGAGACAGCCATGTAGCTTGGTGGATGTTCTTATGCTGGAACCTAGTACTACATATTACCATATTTCGGGCCCCGGCGAAGTCGATCAGCCTCAGTCCGTTATCGGACGTTTCGTCGTGGAGGCTGAATTTTCCGACAGTGGCGCCAAAGATCCCTTCCTTGCCCACCTTGGCATTAAAATCGCCAAGCACGATTTTGACATCGTGTCGGGGGCAGCGCTCATATGTACGTTCCAAGCGCTCATAGAAGAGATCCTTGGACGCCTCATCCTTCTCTTCCGTCGGGGCATGGGCGCAGATGAGCGAGATGTTGAATAATCTAGCTTTGATGCGGATTGTGGCTAGACGTTCGTCCACCGGGGTGAACGCCAGTACTCGGCGACGGAGTCTCTCTCCTACCACGAATCCAACACCGAATTTGCGCTCCTTTACGTGGCAACTGTAGTAGACGTCGTAAGGCCCCACGCTTACTTTTCCTTGCCCCGTCTATCGCATTTCTTGGATGGAGGTGATGTCAGCCTTTGTCTTCCGGAAGATATCAACCATCCGGGCAGGACCTTCCCATTTAAGGGTCCGGATATTCCAGGTGCATACCCTTAAATCATAGTC